>NC_056746.1:1214672576-1214715076 GCF_019279795.1 Protopterus annectens
GGTTTACATTGCCGCGTTCTTACGCTACGCCTGCGCCACTTTGTGGATCGCTATTTGCCCTCATTTGCATGGTGCAATACTGCACACAGTGTGTTTTGCATACCTACGCCGGGTTCGGGGACGGTCCGGCGCACGCCGGTAGTGCACGTGGAATTCATTCATACCTGAATCGCTAAGCAGCCATATTTGGCGTTATAACGCCGACGCTATGCTGGCGCCTGGCGCAAGGTTCATGAATCCCGGGGATTATGTTATTGTAATATGTATTCTTGTCATCGACCATATAAATGATTATTTTAAGTAAATAACAGTTGCTTTAAAATAAAAAAAGACTGTTAAACCAAGTTACAGTCAAAATACAGTTCTGCGCTTCCTGGAAATGTTCATCACATGGTGATGACATCATCCAGCTGCTTCACATCGTCGAGGGAGTTCAGAGAGAGAAGAGATGATTCCACAAACTGTAGAAAGTTTTCCAAATGAATAATTAGCTCGTGAGAGCACTGCATGAGGTAAGGAGAATGTTCAAAGTTGCCTCCTTTATTTTTTCGGCAGGAAAGAGAATTTCAGTAAAAAAGAAAAATGTTTTTATACATGTGAGTCAGCATATATCTGTTTCCCATACTAGAAACTGCAAAACTTATATTTATAACATATCAAAACATACTTGTTAATAAAAGCATAGTCCACAATAATTGTTTTATAAATAGTCTGTATTTCTCATTTATTCTTTAGTCTCTTTTGTTTTTCAGTAGATTTCCATGTAGTTTTAGGAGCCATTATTTTAAGAGAGGGGTTAGGCCACTCCACCTCTTGTATTTTTTCCATTAATTTGTGGTTTTTAACATATGTCACAGCAGAATCAAGATCCTCAAACAATTAAGGTCCATCAGGAAAAAAAAAATCTTCAGCCTTGCTGGAAACAAGAGGTGAGTCTTAATCTGTACCTTTTTCAGTTTTTTTAATAAGAGGTAAACAAACCTTTCTTTTTGTAATTACCATTGTTGAATAGTCACTATTGAAGCGAATGACAGAGTCATTGTATTTTAAAGGTGATTTTGACCAGGCTGTTTTTGGAATTAAGTCTTTATCTGAAGATGATAGGAATTTTACTATAACAGATCTAGGTTGTTTCCTGTTGGTACTGTTTCCTGATGTGAGAGACCGATGTGCTCTCTCTATACCGAAAGATGAAGCCTCAGGTAAATCTAGAAATTTTGGCAGCCATGAGTTAAGGAAACTTGACATATTGTTTCCTTCTATATTTTCCTGATGACCAAAAATCCTTATATTATTCCGGCATGATCTATTCTCTAGATCATTCAGTTTATGTTGTAACGAAGTATTTTGTTTAAACAAAAATTATATGTTGTTTTCATTTTCTAGCAATCATCCATCAAAGTCTGTTAATGATTCCTCGATACTAATAATTTGAATTTTTTGCTGTTTTCGATCCTCATGAAGCATATCCATCTGCTTGGTAGCTTTTTCTTTAAAGTTGTCCATTTTACAGTCAATTATATCAATCTTAGTTGTGAAGTCTTGAATAGTTGTTATTAAAGTCTGTAGTTCCTTTTTATACTGGAATTCTGGTTGTTTGCCTTAGTATAACTCATGTTGAAAATCTCCCAGAAGTGAAGTATTCGTTCAGATGAAGGTTTTGACTGGAAATTATAACCTATTTCGATTTATAAGTAGATATTCCTGAAAAAAATGTTGAATACTATCAAATTCTGCAAAAATAAATCCACTTTTTCTTGATATGAAATAAATTTCCAGTGAAGATATATTTTCCTTAGTGGAGCTTTTGAAATCTGCTGCTACACCATGACCATGCTAGCCATGCCCCCTCCCTAAGGAATGTTGTGAAGCCAGTCTAAATCAATCCATTAAGCTACCAGTGTTTTTCCCAAATTATGGCAACAAGGCAAAATATAAACTCCATCAGCTGGATGTACATAGAGAGTTACATTTTTATTTGCATAGAACAAAGGATTTCAGGAAATCTGACCAGCTATTTGTGTTCTTTGTGGAAAACAGAAAAGGAGTCCCAGTTTCTAAGGTTACATTGTCTAAATGTCTTACAGACACAATCACTTATGCTTATAGCTCTCAACATAAATATCTACCAGTTAAAATTAGAGGGCATTCTACTAGAGCTCTGTCTACCTCCACTGCCTTTGGATTCAATTTGTGCTGCAGCCACATGGGTTAACCCTCATACCTTTATTACTCATTACAAAGTAGATGTGGCCTCCTGGAACAGGGCTTCATTTCGTTCCACTGTTTTGAAGAGTTTATTCCCTTGAGCCAGCCAAGACAGTAGTGCTGGGGACACTGTCCCAACCAGCAAAATGAAGGCAAGATGGGATAACATAACATAAAGAAGTTATGTACTCATCGCAATGTTCCATGTTTGTTGTCCAGTATCTCATCTTCATTCTTGTGTCCCTCCCTCCTTCTCCCTTCCTGGGTGATTTGGCCTAATATCTCATTCTCCTCTTGTGTTCTGGGATCCACTAAGGTTTGTGCCTTTTGTTGTACATATGTGTGTGTGTGTGTGTGTGTGTGTGTGTGTGTGTGTGTGTGTGTGTGTGTGTGTCGATATATATATATATATATATATATATATATATATATATATATATATATATATATATATATATATATGGGTCTACTTCATATGATAGAAAGACCACTTGACCGAAACCCATTTGATCGAAAGTTCATATGATCAAAAACCAGTATTCAAGGCATAAAACAGGGATTTGTCCCCCTCCCCAATGTCATGTGACCCTGGAGTTGGTGTATATATAGTTAGGGGGGTGTGGGGGGCAAAGCCCCCCACCCAGTTTCCTTTAAACAAAAACAAACAATCAAACCAAAAACCACTTCCAGAGGAAGCCTTAATAGGCAAAAATAGTAAAATGAAAAAAAGGCTTCCACCACAACAAAATGTTCAGTGAGAAATTCTGTTAAAATGTAGGCTTTAATAAAATGAAGAATTAAAATGGAATTAAAATGCACAAATTGTGCTGTTCAAGATGCAGGTCAAACAGGATAAGCGCTTTCAGCCTCTGAGGATCTGAAGAAGGTTTTTTAACTGAAAGCGCTTATCCTGTTTGACCTGCAACTTGAACAGCACAATTTGTGCTTTTTAATTCTTCGTTTTATTAAAGCCTACATTTTAACAGAATTTCTCACTGAACTTTTCACTTTACTACAGTTTCCTTTAAAAGAAGAAAATAAAACAAAAAGTACAGATTTTAAACGAAAATAGGTCGGGGGCTTTACCCCCCCACACACCCCCCAAAGTGGGGGGCTGCACTGCCCACACCCCCCTAAAGATATATACCAACTCCAGGTCGCACGACATTGAGGAAGGGGACAAATCCATGTTATTTGCCTTGAATACTGGTTTTTGATCATATGAACTTTCGATCAAATGGGTTTTGGTCAAATGGTCTTTCAATCAGATGAAGTAGACCCATATATATATATATATATATATATATATATATATATATATATATATATATATATATATATTTATTTATTTATTTATATATGGGTCTACCATGTCCTCCCCGCGGTTGGGTGGGTGTTCGAAAGACATGCATAAATGGACAAACCTCCGCTGAAGGTTGAATATTGAGCTGGCACCCCGGCGTTCATCAAAATCTACTGCCAATCATTAGCGGACCGGAGTTCTGCTGTGGTCACCCCTAACCGAGAAAAGCCGAAAGACAACAACAACTTTACATGATCGACTTTTCACAAAGTCGACTTTCACATGGCCGAGACCATATGATCAACTTTTGAAAAGATGACCATGGGGAATACTTATCTCCATACAGTGCAGAATGGGAAAATCTCCCTCTTCTGCACTGTAGTGCAATCTCGGAGTTGGTATATTTAAGTTATAGGGGGGCGGGGCCCCCCACAGGAGGTGCAGGGGGGCATGGCCCCCTGCTAACAGTTTTCAGGTAAGTGTTTGTTGTGTTTTTGTTTTTATTTTACATGGTCGGCTTTCTGAAAATCGATCATGTGGTCTCAGCCATATGAAAGTCGACTTTGTGAAATGTCGACCATGTAAAGTAGACCCATATATATATATATATGTGTGTAATTGTTTCTAAAATTACACAAATCTGATGTTAGTCTAGTGTTAATATCTTACCAAACAAGATCTGGGTATCTACCACTAGGCTTCATGGGATAGAGTGCAGCCTCGAGCCAGCAAAGAGCTCTCGAGCTTTAGTATAAGGCCAAGTCAGAACCAATGCTCGGTTCTGAACCCAACCAGCAAAATGAAGGCGAGATACTAGATAACAAACATGGAACATTATGGTGAGTACATAACTTCTTTTTACTTAAATACTAACGTTTATCAATGAACATGTCAAAGTGCTAATCTAAACACCAAGACTTGACACACGCTAGACCATCAGCCAATCAGGGTACAAACTCAGGCACTTCGCAAACATCCGACTAGCATTTGCACTATAGTGAGCACTGCTTCTCATCATAAAAACCACCCAGAAAACCAACTACTGATACTGCAATGCTCACTATCAAGAAACAACCCCCTAAGACACCAGACACACAGTACAGCTCCCATAAATAAATATAATATACAAATATAGCCAGGACATAAATTGTTATAGTATGTTTCTAACCCTAAAAGAGACAAGAGAAGACAACACGGAGGGACAAGAGAGCTACAACAATAAACCCCACCAATGAAAGATAAAAAGCTTCCCACAGACCAAACAAACAAATGCTCTATGATTCACAACACTCTCTCATATCCTAGTCAAAACCAACAGTTCCATTATAAAAATAAATAAGCTTACCTCTACACACACACACACACACACACACATATATATATATATATATATATATATATATATATATATATATATAAAATATACATATATAGAAAGAGAGAAATTACTTCATTTATATGTAGGTTTGTTGTTGCCTCTTTACGAATCTGCATGCCAGCTTCTCCAAGATAAAATGATACGTACTTTATTTAGAGAAAGCTTAATTACTTTTCTTTAAACTTTTTTGATGACTTATCATTTATGACAGTTGAGATCTTGGGCGCCTGTCTTTTAAGACTTGGTAGAGACAAATCCATATCTTCTATTTTGTCCAACAAATTGTTTTTTTCTTGCAAAATCCAGCACATCTTCCAGAGTATTGAATATTCTTTGCCCATCTTGTAAGGAGATTTTTATTCTAGGAGGGAATATAATTTGTGCTTTGATGTCAGCTTTCTTCAGATTCTTTATAAAGGGAATGCAAGCTTTTCTTTTTGCCAATACCAAAGAAGAGTAATCATTATCAAATCTGACACTTTTCCCATGTATTTGAACAGGGGTTTCTGACCATGCTGTTCTCAAGATAAGATCTTTGCCCTGAGATGACAGGAATTTAACAATAACTGACCTTGGACCTGATGAATTCTTTGAACTATACATATTTGAGAGAAGTGGTGGCTGGTGACTTCAAATCAAATGGGGGCTGCAGGAGACAGTTGAATGGGTGGGGCCAATGGGAAGGGGTGTGACCAACTAGAAAGGGTTGGAGCTATGCTCAAAACTACAAAAACTGGGACTTTAATTAAATACGCTGCCCTGGGTGCCAAACAAGACAAAATGAAGTGTAGAACAAAAAAATAGTTCAATGCATTGGCTACATGACAGCTTTCTTAATATCTAGATGGAAACAAAACGGTTGTGAGGCATGAAAAAAAATACTTTTTAAAGTACTGGAATGCCAAACAAAATCGGGTATAAAAAACAAGCAGCACTCAACTCAAGCCACATCTCTTTGCACTGCAGTTCTAATTATAATTTATATTCAGCTTTATAAAAGTACCAAGTAACATGCTGAAAGTAACAATCTCTGTAATACTCCCACTTGTAAAAAGTTTTTTATCCAAAAAAGACCTTTTGCCTGACATCTATCTACTAGTTTCATGGGGAAAACATGATCAAAGTAAAAAATGAACAGCAAACAAGAAACAAGCTCAAGATAAATTGCTTAAAGGATTACTGCACAGGTTGTGGACCACACATGATAGATTGGAATTCTGTTGAGTTTACTGGTAAAGCCTGCAAAGATGACTACAAATGTCCAACAAATGTAGCGAGCTTCTGAAAATACTGTAATCCTGTCCTTTATTACAAATACTGTTATATGCATTTCAATACCCAAGGCTTATACGTTATCTAGTTATATAAATATTCTCTGCATGGCAACAACAAAAAGGCTTTCAATATTGGTAATTTTTTAACAGTATGCTTATTAAAGCTTACTTGCATCTTACAATTTCAGACAAGCTTACCTGATGGTCATTAAAGCATTGCTACTTAAACACAGAGCAGCAGGCAGTGCAACAACATGCATTTTCTGAATAATGTTGTGTTGTGTCTTTCAGCTTATCCAGGTTAGGGGTTGCCACAGGGGAACTCCGGTCCACTAATGTTTGGTAGTGGATTTTTACGTGCCGTGTTACCAGCCCTGATGCACAACCTTCAACGAAGGCACGCCCATTCACGCATGCCTCCACACAGAAGACGCTCTAGCTGAGAATCGAACGAAACAACGTCTTGCTGTGAGGCGACAAGACTACCGCAGCACCACTACCGCGGCATTTTCTGACATTCTGCAAAATCAAGGACAGATGAAAAGCCACTGTAGTTCTTGTGTCTACCTTGGATAGGGGGATACTCTGCACACTTACACTGCATAACTGCTCTTTGCCTTGCTTGGACACATCCAGAGTTACTACATGGGGAGTGGGGTGCAACAAGTATGTCACAATTTGAAATGTCTCTGGCTGACGGTGATCGCCCTGACACATTTGTCATACCTCTCAACCTCAGAGCAAGAAATCTTGGCAAAGCCATAAATAGAAGTGGGACAAAGGCCCAAAAATAAGGACAATTTTTAAATATTGCTCTTATAAACTTAGAAATATAATAGAATAGTAGGTCTTGCATTAGTATGAATTTTGTGAAGGGTATGAAATCTGAAACTCAAATGTCTGCCATTATTTTCTAACTTCAATCTTTAATGATTTGCCACTAATTTGCCAGAAAATCACAATTTTATGAAAAATGGACCAAAATGTGATGCAAAAATATAAAATAGCCATACAATACAAGCTGGGAACCTGTCAAAGAAAGGACAATCTTAATATTAGTACTGTTAAATTGAGCAGCTGACAAAATAAGAGAATCTACATGCATTTCTGAAATAAATGTAATGTATAACGCTGATCATTAAAATTATTTATTAATTGTAAACCCTCCACATTTTCTTACAAAATTGTCATTTTGCAGAGGGATTATTAAGGTGATAGCAACATTTTGAGCCAAAGTCGGGGATAGTTGAGAGGTTTGGATATACCTAATTTTATAAAGCAATTTATTTGCATGTACTTCTCAACCTCTTAATGCAGGAAATCTGGACAAGGCCAAATAGATTGGGGGAACATACAGACAGCACTAAAAATTGCTGTTGTATAAACTTAGTTGATAGAATAACAGGTCTTGCTTTAGCATGCATTTTTCTGAAGTGTATGAAGTCTGAAACTCAATGTCTGTCATTATTTAGTGACTTCATTCCTAAATGATTTTCCAGAAAACCACAAATTTTATGAGGAACAAACCAAAAATAAGAAGCAAAAATCTTTTCATTCTGTGAAAATCTGGACAGTTGAGAGGTATAGTTCAGCCGGGGCTGTCTTTGAATTTGCCGCTCTTCCCCCTCACAAAATCATGGTTGAATAGGGCCCCCCTGCAGCCTTTCCAATGTCCCATTACTTGGCTATTTCACCCCATTTACCATAAACACTGTAATGTGCATACTGCTTTACTTCTACAATGATTTGGATTTATTTAAAAGTTTTATTTTACATTTTACAACACAAGCACTAATAGACATCTGCTAAACAATGCAATGCAGTCTCACAATGAAAACAGACTTAGCATTAAAACGTCTCTGCCCTTGAAACTCACATTCATTGAAACAGCATTGAAACCCGCATTCAAAGAAAATACATCTGGCCAGTGGCAGATAAAGATTAACTTTGAGCTGTTTTCTGTGAGATTAAAGAACAGGTTAAAAGACTACCTGAATAGTGTAGTATAACATTAACATTTTCAAATCATAGGCCCCTTGCACACAAAACATACACGTGTTCTTTGATACACCTTCCTGATTGTATTAAATTATATTCCTTGTATAATACAGTGCAGTTGTTAAGAGGGCATTTTAAATTTATTGTTTTGAACATTTTTCCACTAAACAATGAAACAAAATGCATGCACCAATAATGACAAAACTGCCCAATTCAGAACATTTCCACCATGAAAGTCTACTCAAATGTTTACAATCCACCAGTATCAGTGAAATGCACAATCTCTGCAGAAGTAAGTCATATAAATAATTCCACATTAAAGGGATATGTAACTAATGAAGAGGTTGCTGCTAGCAAACAGCTTTATATTTCATTGTTTCATCTACAAATAAAGTGCCTGTTGCCCTTGAGGAATAAATTGCCCATATTACATTAAAAAATGATAAAAAATTGGTAAGGCAGTGGTGGTGCTGCGGTAGCGTTGTCGCCTCACAGTAAGATGTCCTGTTCAATTCTCAGCTAGGGTGTCTTCTGTGTGGAGACATGCGTGAATGGGCATACTTTCGTTGAAGGTTGTTCATCAGGGCTGGCAACTCGGCACGTAAACATCTACTGCCAATCATTAGCAGATCGGGGTTCCACTGTGGCAACCCCTAACCAGGAAAAGCTGAAAGACACAACAACAACAACAACATTAAAAAAATGATAAGCTAGTAATATTGCAATAGGGAATGGATGGATTGCAAACTGATAACAGGTTGATTGTTACTAGGTATCTCCACCAAAGAGGACATTCCCAGGACTGCATCATCCATCCTCTTTAAAAGTACAATACAGTACAGTAATGCATCTACACACTGTGGGAGTAGATCCCACGGCCTTCTGCACTGAAAGCAAGTACACTACCTGTTGTGCTATTAACAATGCAAGCCAACTCACTATAAGCAGGACTAAACTTCTCTTCCCCTGAAGCTCTTAGCTCCTTGTAAAATCCACTCGACACTCAACTTTATCTCTCAACTTTGCAACACATGAGCACAAGAAATCTGGAAAAATCCAAAATGTATTGGGGGGCAAAAGCCCAAAAACCAGGGACACATTTTAAACATTGCTTGTATAACCTTGGAAAGTTGCTAGAATAAAATGCTGTGCTACCACCATGCATTTCACTGCCAAGTCTTGGCCCCAGGACTCTGTGCACTAAAGTTAGAGAAACATACCACTATGCCACATCAGCTGTTTCTTTAACGACAGGAAGACTGAAACTTAAATGGCTATCATTTAGGGAATTTGGTTCTCACCATAGCTCTCAACCTCTTAGCACAAAACACCTGGACAAAGCCAATAATGGGGGAATACAGCCCCCAAACATATTCAGTGAATTCAGTTCTCACCATAGCTCTCAACCTCTTAGCACAAAAAAATGCACAAAGCCAATAGTGGGGGAATACAGCCCCAAAAATAGGGACACATTTCAAATACTGATCTTATAAACTTAGAAAATTGTTGTTATAGAATGTTTTGTGTTACCATGTACTTTCTGAAGAATATGAAGTCTGAAATTCAAATGTCTGTCATTATTTAGTGAGTTCAAAATCCAGAAAACCACAGATTTTATGAGGAACAGAACAGAACAAAAATATGAGGCAAAAATATGAATAATTTTCACAAGTGGTGGTGGGTAGGGAATTCATGCTCTTGCTACTTGCACCCAAGGTTGAGGGTTTGAGCCTGAGTTACTCTCTCTAGCCACCAGTTATAGTTAACTGGGACACACACACACACACACACACACACACACACACACACACACACACACACACACACCACAAAGTACCTCAGTGATCCAGATGCAGATGAGCATGCATGCATGCATGCGCTGCCTCTAGTTCATCGTGAGCTGCAAACCTTGCAGTCCAATCCCCTTCCAGTCTATGCAGTTGTAACTCCATAGATCTCTGGGGCATCCACAGACTGCTGCCTTCTTTCCAAATCTGGACTGGTTTAACAGCAGTCTGGATTCAAGTTTCCAACTTCTGCCTTCTTTCCCAATCCAGACTGGTTTAACAGCATTCCAGATTCGAGTTTCCAAGCAAGCATGCGCAGAGTTCTGGAATTTTTTTATTTTGTTTTTTTGTACAGTTGGAAGCTGGGGGGCCTGCAGTCCTGCAGCCCAATAGCACAAGCTGCCACTGTTTAAGAGAGACCTGTGAGCTGTCTCTATTCCATATGAGAAAGATCCAGTTAAATTTAATGTTTTAGGGACCCAGTCATTTAAAAATTGTCATGTTGTTACCTGCCATTTTTTTTTTTAGAATTCCAAATATTCTTATATTGTTTCTTCTTCATCTACTCTCTAGATCCTCTACTTTCTCCAATAATAAATTGTTTTGTTTTAGTAAGAAGTCTATTTGAGTCTCATTTTCATTTTGTCTTCCATCAGTCTCATTCAGAGAATCTTCTATGGCTGTTAATTGTTCAGAATGTTTAGTAATAATTTCTTTCAGAGTATCAGTTTGTTTCTTACTTTCCTTCTCCATATTTTCCATAATATTTTCCAGGTTATCCATTTTAATGGAGAGGTCTTATATACTACTAATAATAGTCTGCAGTTCTTTCTTCATAGATGTATCATGAAGAGAAGCCTTCGAGTGACGCATAACTGTAACTTGTTGTAGAACTTTCGACATGATAAAATCTTAAATAATCCCTTAATGGAGATAATTCTTGTACAGAAAGATTCCAAACAATAGTAGAACCAATAGTAAGTGGAATTATTTGAAGTTTTAAAAGTTAGAATGTAAGAATCCTGTCAGAAATAAAGATTTAAGGCAGAGCTAAGGTTCTGTGTTGCTATTCTCTAGGCATCATACCCACGCCCCTGCTCACCATAGACTTCTTAATTGTACATAGTTGCTAGAATTGGTCAGCAAAAAATACTCTTAAAGCAGCACTGCATTAAATTCCAATATGGTTGTTTGCCAAGATAACAAAAAAAAATAATTTCTTTGCACTTTTGGCTGGTGTTCTGATATTTTAAACTGCTAGTCTGGATATTGACTTAACCATTTTGTAATAGTGATTTGTCTGCTTTTTGCCCTCCCAATTATCATAGGAAGGTATGGAGCAGAAAGCTGCAGCCACTTTAGGTCAGATCGGACTGTTTATTTATTTATTTATTTATCCATTTTATATGCTAAATAAATGTTTCCTTATTTCAAATAAATAAAGAACACTAGCCAAGCAATATCACTGATCCACTCTGTACATGTACAAATGATAAAAAGTGTATTATCACTAAACTTAAAATAAACACTTTTTTGCTCATAATTGTTATGTTCAGCATATAAGCTAACTAAAATGAGTTTGTGGTGATGAACACAAAAATGTACCTAATTAAAATAAATACTGAGTTGCTGGCCATAGGCCCCCATGAAGCTGTGAGCCCAGGGTGGCCACCTGAATCACCCTTAATATAATTCAACACTGTACTAGTCTGTTTAACTCAATATATACGTCAGTTCATGATTCTCTTGTAATCTGAGGAATTTCTATTTAAACTCTTGTTATTTTACTTAGATTGGCTTGACATGGCAAGAAATCTATTTTGTATTTATTTGTTTACAGTCTTTCCAAAATATATTTCAAACTCTTATGCCATGTTTACAGTCTCCTCTAATATATTATTCCTTTTTCTTTCCACAAGGTTTACAAATAATTTGCTAGCTAAAGTAAGTTTTAACTAAATGAATTGGATTATTTTCCACTAGTATCCTGTATTCATCAATACTGAAATATGTATTTATTTATTTGATCTAGGATATTTTCTAATATATGAAAGTTTTGGAGAGGGTGATTGATAAATGAATATGCAGAGTAGTAGAAAATGATGGGAAATTAGCAGTTCAGATTCAGATCAGGCTGCAGCCCAAATGATCTGATGCTTGCAGTGAGACAGATACTTAAGATGAAGTTAGAAATGAGGAAAAAATCCAAATGGACATTTCTAGACCTGGATAAAGTATTTTACAAAGTCCCAAGAAGGCTGATTTGGGGAGTCCTGCAGTAGTTAGAAGTCCCAGAAACATTGGCAGAATAAGTGCAAGCTATGTGCAAGGATGCAGCAACTCAAGTATAGTGTTTGGTCTTACAGATGGGTTCTTAGTGAGAGTAGGTGTGCATCAGGGTTCAGCTCTGATCCCATTGCAGTTCATACTGCTGATGGACTACATTAGCAAACAGGTTGGAGGACAGGTCAACAAAGCTACTGTATGCAGACAATGTGGCATTTCAATCAGACTCTGAGCAAGAACCTCAGCAAAGGGTTGGAGAATGGAATGCAAAACTGAAGGCGCATGAGATGAAACTGAGTACAGATAAGCCAGTCATGACAGCAGCACACTGGGGAAAACAGATGAAGTTGAAAATTGAGATAGAAGGGAAAATAGTGGAATGGGTTAACAGGTTCAAGTGTCTGTGAGGGGTGTTGAGGAGAAGGAAAGTCTGAATGAGGAGGTCAAAGCTAGAATCAGAGAGGTTGCAACCAGCTAGCACAGAGTGTCAAGGGTATTGTATGACAGAAAATGCCAAAGAAGCTGAAAAGTAAGATGCACAAAACAGTGGTATGACCAGTGCTACTCTATGGTACAGAAACCTAGGTAGTAAAGGCAGAGCAGTTGAGGAAGCTAGAGGTATTGAAAATGATGTGCCTGAGATGGGTGGTAGAATACACACTATGGGACAGACAAAGAAATGAGGACATAAGACAAGAAGCCAAAGTAGTTCCAATTACAGAAAAGGTCAAACAGCAGAAGACAAACTGGTGAAGAAGATTTCGGACAGACAGGAAGAAGGCAAGAGGAAAATAGAGCATCCAGCAAAGATGTGGATGGACTGTGTGAGAGAAGGCAGAAGGGAGGACAGTGGCATTGAAGAGGGAGTGATGGTGACAAGTGACAATCTGACTCCATGTAAAAAATGTGAAAAGGGGGGTTGATGATGATATGTTGTAATATACTCCAAGAAACCATCATCCTTTGGGATCTGAATATTGACTGGGATTCCACTACAAGCATTAACCTATGTTGGTCCACTCAACTCACTAATATTCCAGTTAGATATAACAAATCCTCATCTAAGGCCTATACTCTAGATGGGATACACTCCAACAAACGAAATAATATTTCTGAATTCCAACGCATGCACAGAAACCAAATGGCATTAGTATCCAATGTCCAATATCCAATAACGAAGGTCACCAAAATCACCAAGTAATCTAACAAGCCAATACACGGAGATGAAGTATAAAGCTGTTTATTGCTAAATAGTAGTATGCGCTTTCACCCGAAGGCTTCTTCAGACTTTATTTAACAACATCAACAACTGATTTAAATAACATGTGATAATAGCTGATAGGCTTATTTTATACACACGTCATAATTAAAAGAAATAATCTTAAAAACTTTAAAAGCGAGACTATAAAACCTTCTAAAATTAATAACAATCCCAGTTCATCCTCAAAGTGCAAATGCATAACATTAATTGCTTAATATTGCTGTTATAATAAATAAAACAGTACCAAGTACATTAATGCATGACAGTCCCATTTTTTCAAAGTGCAAGTGCATGACATTAGTTTATAGAATTCTAAAGCAGTAACAAAAATGTTAAAATATTTCATATTTTGGGCTTGAAAACTCTTCTCTTACGTAAAACAGGTCTTAACTGGATTTTATTATTCAGCCCAGGTGGTTTATCTGCCCTACATCTAATAATCCATTTTAACTCACATTCCTGGGTGAAGTTATCAATATCACCCCCTCTATTGCTTAGGAATATATCCTGAATAACACAAAACTTAAAGGAATAAGACATTCCTAAAGCCTTACAATGTTTAGCAAGGGCATTATGCTCTGATCCTATTCGAATGTGGTAAATGTGTTCCCTAATGCGTTCTCTTAATTGTCTATTGGTTTTCCCAATATAAAACGCGGTGCATACTGTGCACCTAGCTAAATATACCACATTCATACTTAAACAATTAGTCCCTGTGTGAAACATAAAATCATGTTTAGTAATAGGATGTAAAAAATTCATACTAGTGTCAATGTATTGACACTGATTGCACTTATTGCACGGTATAGTATTATAACCATTTAAATCAAAATCAGTCGTATTCTTTTTCATAGTAGATTGGCACAAAATGCGTTTTAAATTTGGTTTGTTCTTAAAAGTAACTTTGGGTCTAGGGCCCACTACTTTGCTGATATCACTCTCTAATAGAAGTGTGTCCCAATGTTTCGTCAATGACGTCTTAATATATTCTGCATCTTTCATGAAATACATAGGTACCCTGATTTCATAGGGTTCAGAGGTTGAGAGAAGCTCAGCTTCATTACTATCTTCTGAAAAATACGGTCGCGCTCTTGTCTGTCTTAAGTCATTAACTTCTACCGCAACCTGATCAAAGACCTCTTCTCTATAACATCTCTTAGTAAATCTAGCCCTAAGATTAGATAATTCTTGTGAATATCCTTCATCAGATAGATTAAGTCTGGATGCCCTCATAATCTGCCCTTTCATCACATTATCAAAAACATACTTAGGGTGCATACTATGCCTATGTAAAAGAGTGTTCCTATGGCATGGTTTCCTATTGACAGCAGTATTCAAGAGTCCATTCTCAAGCCTGACAATGTTGACATCCAGGAATGATATTTCAGTCAATGAATAACACAAAGTAAACTTCAAAAACCCTGTTAAATTATTCATGACATCAACAAACTCCAGAAGGCTAGTAACATCCCCCTTCCAAACCAAAAAGAGGTCATCTACAAACCTCCTATAGAAACCCACATACCTACAGAAGGCATCTAATGGAAAAAGGAGGCCCTTCTCCCAATCAACCATCACAAGGTTGGCGTAGCTATTGGCACAAGATGTGCCCATAGCCACGCCATCCTTCTGTAAGTAAATATCTTCATCAAAGATTAACACATTATTCTGCAATACTGTTTCCAAAAACAGCGCTAAAAGATCTATTTTCTCTCTGCTGTAAACTGATTTCATATTCAGGTACTGTTGCACTCTGTATACTCCTAATTCATTGGGTATGACTGTGAACAAACTGACAACATCTAGAGTAACAAGAAAATAATGTTCATAATCATCCAAAGTTTTAGTATAACTATATAAGTCCAATAAAAAATGCTTACTATCTTTCAATATATACTGATTAGTATTAGCTATAGGTCGAAGGTGATGTTCTAAAAATATAGAAAAAGGTTCCATTAGCCAGCCTTGTCCGGCTACAATCGGTCACATAGGTGGTTTAGTCAAAGACTTATGCACCTTAGGTAATCCTTGTATTACCGGTATTAATGGGTTACATACCTTTAAATATTTAAACAGGTCCCAAGTAATATCGCTACTTTTAACTAAGTCATCCAACATGTCATACACACGAAAAACTTTATTAGTAACTTCATTAATATCTATCCTATTGTAGGAGCTGACATCACCTAATAGCCCCCTCATGCTGTCATTATAATCCGAATGCTCCATCAACACAATGGGGCCCCCCTTATCTGCTGGTCTAATAACTATTGACTGATCATTCCTTAATTCAGACAGTGCCTTTCTCTGTAAGAAACTCAGATTATTTTTCCGGTAGTCCACTTTTCTATCGTTGTAATAGTTATAGATGTCATTCTCAACCAGTTTCGAAAATGTATCTAATAAAGGGTGTAGCTGAGGTGTAAACAAACTATTAGGGCGGAATGGAACCATTCGATTCCTCTCACCACCTTGCCCAAATTCCAATTTCAACTGTACATTCCGTACATACATTTTTATATCTATGATAGATTCAACTAAGTCACCCCTACTTGTGGGTATAAAGTTCAACCCCTTATTTAAAAGTTGCTCCTCATGTGTACTTAACTCTCTGTGTGATAAATTCACTACTAGCGACCTATCGTTTTCTCCCACATTTTCTTCAAAGTGGGACCTGAATGGTCTCCCCCTGATACCTTCCTTTTGTGCCTGCCCCTGCTCACAGACCTCCGTCTCCCCACATACTGGGGGTTGGCTATCGGGAGAGGGGCCTGAACACTACCACTACCACTAGCTTGGTTTATAATGTTAGCTACATTACTAGTGACCTTCTTTCTTACTACACATTCCTCATTAGGACTATCTAACCTGCTAGTCTCTGAAACTCGATTTACTGCAGTGTTATCTGTAACAAGTGTAGTAGATACAGTCACCACATCATCATTAACACTCGTGTGTATGACATGTTGGATGACTTAGTTAAAAGTAGCGATATTACTTAGGACCTGTTTAAATATTTAAAGGTATGTAACCCATTAATACCGGTAATACAAGGATTACCTAAGGTGCATAAGTCTTTGACTAAACCACCTATGCGACCGATTGTAGCCGGACAAGGCTGGCTAACAGAACCTTTTTCTATATTTTTAGAACATCACCTTCGACCTATATTTAATACTAATCAGTATATATTGAAAGATAGTAAGCAATTTTTATTGGACTTATATAGTTATACTAAAACTTTGGATGATTATGAACATTATTTTCTTGTTACTCTAGATGTTGTCAGTTTGTTCACAGTCATACCCAATGAATTAGGAGTATACAGAGTGCAACAGTACCTGAATATGAAATCAGTTTACAGCAGAGAGAAAATAGATCTTTTAGCGCTGTTTTTGGAAATAGTATTGCAGAATAATGCGTTTATCTTTGATGAAGATATTAACTTACAGAAGGATGGCGTGGCTATGGGCACATCTTGTGCCAATAGCTACGCCAACCTTGTGATGGCTGATTGGGAGGAGGGCCTCCTTTTTTCATTAGATGCCTTCTGTAGGTATGTGGGTTTCTATAGGAGGTTTGTAGATAACCTCTTTTTGGTTTGGAAGGGGGATGTTACTAGCCTTCTGGAGTTTGTTGATGTCATGAATAATTTAACAGGGTTTTTGAAGTTTACTTTGTGTTATTCATTGACTGAAATATCATTCCTGGATGTCAACATTGTCAGGCTTGAGAATGGACTCTTGAATACTGCTGTCCATAGGAAACCATGCCATAGGAACTCTCTTTTACATAGGCATAGTATGCACCCTAAGTATGTTTTTGATAATGTGATGAAAGGGCAGATT
Organism: Protopterus annectens; assembly: GCF_019279795.1. Lineage (NCBI taxonomy): Eukaryota > Metazoa > Chordata > Ceratodontiformes > Protopteridae > Protopterus > Protopterus annectens. Next base: position 1,214,689,920 of record NC_056746.1, read on the forward strand.
ATGAGGGCATCCAGACTTAATCCATCTGATGAAGGATATCCACATGAATTATCTAATCTTAGGGCTAGATTTACTAAGAGATGTTATAGAGAAGAGGTCTTTGATCAGGTTGCGGTAGAAGTTAATGACTTAAGACAGACAAGAGCGTGACCGTATTTTTCAGAAGATAGTAATGAAGCTGAGCTTCTCTCAACCTCTGAACCCTATGAAATCAGGGTACCTATGTATTTCATGAAAGATGCAGAATATATTAAGACGTCATTGATGAAACATTGGGACACACTTCTATTAGAGAGTGATATCAGCAAAGTAGTGGGCCCTAGACCCAAAGTTACTTTTAAGAACAAACCAAATTTAAAACGCATTTTGTGCCAATCTACTATGAAAAAGAATACGACTGATTTTGATTTAAATGGTTATAATACTATACCGTGCAATAAGTGCAATCAGTGTCAATACATTGACACTAGTATGAATTTTTTACATCCTATTACTAAACGTGATTTTATGTTTCACACAGGGACTAATTGTTTAAGTATGAATGTGGTATATTTAGCTAGGTGCACAGCATGCACCGCGTTTTATATTGGGAAAACCAATAGACAATTAAGAGAACGCATTAGGGAACACATTTACCACATTCGAATAGGATCAGAGCATAATGCCCTTGCTAAACCTTGTAAGGCTTTAGGAATGTCTCATTCCTTTAAGTTTTGTGTTATTCAGGATATATTCCCAAGCAATAGAGGGGGTGATATTGATAACTTCACCCAGGAATGTGAGTTAAAATGGATTATTAGATGTAGGGCAGATAAACCACCTGGGCTGAATAATAAAATCCAGTTAAGACCTGTTTTACATAAGAGAAGAGTTTTCAAGCCCAAAATATGAAATATTTTAACATTTTTGTTACTGCTTTAGAATTCTATAAACTAATGTCATGCACTTGCACTTTGAAAAAATGGGACTGTCATGCATTAATGTACTTGGAACTGTTTTATTTATTATAACAGCAATATTAAGCAATTAATGTTATGCATTTGCACTTTGAGGATGAACTGGGATTGTTATTAATTTTAGAAGGTTTTATAGTCTCGCTTTTAAAGTTTTTAAGATTATTTCTTTTAATTATGACGTGTGTATAAAATAAGCCTATCAGCTATTATCACATGTTATTTAAATCAGTTTTTGATGTTGTTAAATAAAGTCTGAAGAAGCCTTCGGGTGAAAGCGCTTACTACTATTTAGCAATAAACAGCTTTATACTTCATCTCCGTGTATTGGCTTGTTAGATTACTTGGTGATTTTGGTGACCTTCGTTATTGGATATTGGACATTGGATACTAATGCCATTTGGTTCCTGTGCATGCGTTGGAATTCAGATCTCGTTTACTTTATTTTTTGTGCAACAGGAACCTTTTTCCGTGTGTTGGCCGTATTTTTATTGGTTCAAATAATATTTCTACCAACCCACAAAAAACAAGACCTGTACAGAAATGTGCATAACTTATCCAAATTTAATGTAAACACTTTCACCTTCACACTAAAGCAGTAAAACTGGAATATGCTAAAATATCTTCTCTTAGACATAGCCATACTCCTCAACCTCTTAGTACAAGAAATCTGAACTAAGCCTAAAATAATGTGGGGAGGGTCAAACATAGGGACAGATTTTAAATGCTTCTCTTATGAAGTCTGGAATTCAAATGTATGTCATTATTTAGTGACTTCAGTCTTCAGTGATTTGCCAGAAAAAACCCAGATTTTATGAAAAAGAGACCAAAAAATATCAGGCATAAATCTGGACACTCTGTAAAAATCTGGACAGTTGAGAGATATGGACATGGTCAGCATTGAATTTAGCAACATATTTACTAGTATAATAAATGACCATGCACCCCTTAGGAGAAAAAGGGTCAAGCTTAATCCATCACCATGTCTATCTAAAAATCCCAAGCAACTGATTGAACTCAGACAAAGCCTAGAAAAACTGCCACATCAACAAATTCCAGGAAAATGTATTACAGTTCAGACAGATGAAAACCAAGACCAAGTATAGGATAATACAAGACAAAAAAAATTCACAACTGTAACATAAAACAACTGTGGTCATCTATTCAATATTTACTGTACCCACGACATGAACCACAACCCAGTCACTCTCCTTAATCATTGCAGATAATTTCAACAACTACTTCCCAAAAACCATTATTTCACTCATCTAAGACAACCCCACCCCTCACTCATCAAAGACAACCCCACCAACAATCTAAAGCCCCCTCACCCTCAAACTCTTAGCAATACCCACTTCTCGCTCAAGACAGTCCCCACCACCACCATAAAAACATCTTTTAAAACTGAAAACTACTATTCTCATAGCAGACAATCGCAAACTTGAATTCCTAAAAAAATAGCAGCTGATGCCCTAGCAAGTAACATATCAATATTAATAAAAAGATCCATTCATGAATCTCATGTCCCTGCTATCTGGAAAAAAGATTACATAATTCCTGTCCATAAATGAGGACCTTCTGCCTACTATTCCAACTTCAGGCCTATAGCAATTTTTGTTCCCACTGTAAAAATTCTAGAAAAGTGCATCCACACACAATTAATACAGTATCTAACCACCAATAGTCTTTTTTCTGCCAAATAACATGGTCTTCAGTCATAGTACAATTACTCCCTTACTTCACTTTGCAGATACTATTAAAAAATAGAAACACTGGTATCCTTTTTACTCCTAGACCTGTCAAAAGCACTGGACACACTGTCCTGTCTCGCACAAATAACTATTACAAAAACTCTCCTTATTAGGTCTCTCCACATCTCCCTCTACTGGTTTAACAGCTACCTAAATGATAGACACCAAGAAATGAAATGGCAGTATTGCAACAAAGGTACCACAAGGCTCCTTATTTTATTTAGCATATTTGTAAATGACCTACAAGCTGCTGCTAAACATGTATGTCATATACAATATGCAGATGACTCAATGTTCATCTGTACAACCCCCAACACAACAAGAAATACAAGAGTCCTTTACATCCATAGAATCTTGGTTAAGAAATTTACAACTGCTACTCAACCCCCCCTCCAAAATAAATTACTTATTTTCTTCCAAAAACACATTCCCACAGTAAATCCCTCCTCAAAATCACCTCAATAAACAATTCACTGATAGAGCAGGTCCCCAGCACAAAAATTACTAGGAGTCACTATTGACAAAAACATGAAATTTGACCTATATTTCCAATCTGCCATAAAAAAAACACCAAACTATATAAAGCAAAATCTTTTCTAACTGACAGAGCTAGAGAAACTATAGCTAAGGCTTACCTCCTACAAACCCTATTGTATGCCTCCCCTCACTAATTTCCCAAACAGAGCTCATCACTGTTATGCTGTTTTAAACAACTCAAATGGCCCAAACATCACCATCATCTTTACTTCAGGCAACTTGTACTATCACATAGTCTAATAAATTACCCCAACAAATGTCATGCAGTCAAAGGCATGGTCTAACACTCACCTAACAAAAGTTCTCCATTTCAAAAATCAAGTCCTCTCTCTGTCACTAAAGCCCAAAATGCAGCAGGAGTCTCATTATACCTTAATTCAATATCTAACCTATGGAACGTCCTTTCATCAGCTCTCAGACACCTTGATAATTAGCATATATTCAAAACCTACCTAAGAGAACATGTCTGATTATCTTGACTATGTGGTTGCACAACACCATTGGTAAATAATAATTGTAAATATCTGCCTTTACTGGATGTATATCTGTATTAAGCATAAATTTGTATTCAATGTTTGTATTACAGGAGCTTTTCTCCTTGAACCTCCTCTGAAAAGGGATCTTTGTGCCCAGACAGACTTCCCCAGTCAACGGATGTTAAATAAAATAAAAAAATAAAATAAATAAATACATAAATAAATAATATATGGACAATTATGTGTTTTGCTCTGTCTTTTGTTCTGATTTTTTTTTATTTAGAACAGCCTTCAGTTGAAACTGTTGTTTTGAATTGCATGCAAAGACTCCTCACATGCTTTTCCAACTTTGACTTTAATGTAACAAATATCTTCTTCATTGCTTGTTCTGAAATTATGCTAATTCCTCACTTTTACTCCTCTGTTTATTATATGTAATGTTATTTGTGGCATTTTTGCATTATTTTCTTTAAAGAACAACAAACATTATTGGTTCTACAGATGAATATCATCAACAAATAAAAGCAAACCTCAAAGATAACAACTAACATTCAATGCAACTGAATGACATAATAATGTCTTGAAAGATTATTGTTGAGATTCAGAAATGTTGGCCACATTGTGGTTGGTATTTTTTTCTGATGAACAGTCATTTGCAATGTGTGAACAATTCATAGATATATTCTGCAAAAGGCAGTGTATGTTAATGCTGGTATAATGAAATGGCAATATGCAACATTGTTATAGTGAAGAAGTCTGGGTATGCAAATGAGGGAACATGATATTGTGGGGTAATTGGAAACATAGAATTGTAAAAAAATCATTGACCAGATGCAGAACTAACAGTAAACCTGAACTACATAAAATGCTGTTGTTACAGCAGAGGGACATCAGAATGATGTTAGGGGTACCTACAGCTTTAGCAGTTGTGGTTATTTCATGCTGGGGTAGTACATGTCATTTCCTAATTTCACAGAGAAGAGAGCCTGCACCATGTGTGACTTTTATGATATTGTTTACATCCCTGAGGTACTTGGAGTCACAGATTGTACCCACTTTAAAATAAAGGCCCTACCTGCTGAGCTGGACAGATAGTACATGCACCATAAAGGTTACCACTTCATCTACTGCCAAGTCATCTGAAGTACAGAGGATAGAATCTAAAATACTTCTGCAGGCCACACAGGCAGTACCCATGACTTCCATGTATGACACACATGTGACATATATCAATGGTTTGTGATGGGCTAGTATTCTCAAAGGCATCTCTTTGGTGATATCAACTTGTCTTGGAGCCATGGCTGATGATAGCAATCAGAAATCCACACAATGTGGTTGATAGTGGCTACAAATATGCCATGTTGTATACCTGGTACTATTAAACATAGGTTTGTGCTACTGAAGGCATGCTTTCACTGCCTGGTTGCATCAGGTGGTACACTGATGTATGGCCCTGGCACATGTAGTAAGATGTCTTCAGGATACACAAGGTTACAGAATGTAATATTGAAGAAACAGTTACAGCAGGAAGGCTGTATACAGGAGAAAAATCTCTCACTGTAGTAGCTCAGTGAGCTAGATGAGGAGTCTGAGCAGGACAAAGCAACAGGGAATTACTGTACTAGATGATGGTGGCAGAGTAGGCCTCAGTACTGGCCAAGAGACATCATCTGGCTCATAGGTTTGGGTCAGATTAAAGCATATATACTGCAAGAAAAGTGAAGCATGCGAACCTACATAGCAACAAGACTGTACTTACCCATGTGTAGACTAGCCACACTGTGCATCAGGCATAGGCAAAGCAAGTAACAAGGTGCAAAGAGCATGGCAGAGTTATGTGTGTGTGTGTGTGTGTGTGTGTGTGTGTGTGTGTGTGTGTGTGTGTGTGTGTGTGTGTGTGTGTGTGTGTGTGTGTGTCTGTGTGCATGCTTGTGTGTGTACATGCGCTCATGCATGTGCATGTGTGTTTGTATGTGTGATTGAAGACATCCCATCTTTCATTCTGCTGTGTTTGAGATCTGCCTATTACTGCCAATACATCCATCATGGTTTTAAATGACTGATTAGTGCAAAATACTTATGTCTTTCTCTCTGCTTAACTGTGAGGCAACCCATGGTGTATGAATTGAAGTGTCACACCATATGGGGATATCATGTGCATGAACCATAAACCATAATGAACCTTATTACATTACTGAACCCAAGAAATCCCTAAATAAATGCCTTACTTTTTAAAATGTCTTTATAGATGCAACATACAACCAGAGCAAGCCAGTCATCATTTGCTATAGCAATGTCTCACACAGGCAAGCCAGCTGCTGATTTACAGTTCAGCAGCTATATTTCAGCTTATCATCACCTTACACTCAAATTTTATTAGCAGATAAAAGGTAAAACACACTAGCAAACAATAACTAGATTTTAACTTAAAAAAGCACTGATAGCACTAGTGTACTACAAAACATGCAGTGATACACAAATGCCTGCCATGAATGAAGCAAGGCAGACTAATAGGGCAATATTCATAGTCCAGCTTTTTATAGCAGTGATCCACAGAGTGGTGCTACATGATTATGCAAATCACGTCTTTCAGGATGACTAGAAAAATGAGGAGGTATTTTGTTAAACACACCTCCCTATCACAAAAGCCTAACATGCTTAAGGTATAAGAGATAGGGGACAGCTAATATGCAGGTTTGGGGCATTATATGTTTGCCTATCAGTAGGATTCATAGAGATGCATCTAAAAGGACATCATCTGCATACTAAATGTGTAAATGGCTCTGAACGTATGCCAGTAAACAGCAATTAACCATGAAAGTATGGAGTTGTGAGAGGGATAGAAAAAAGGAATATGTATTGCCATAAATTTTAAAAAGGAGGTATAATTATTGACTTAAATATTTTATGTATTTTAGTGCTTCTGCATACATGAACAAATTACTAAATTTGGTGTCCGTAAAGTGCTTGTGCAGACACGGACAAACTACTGAAGGGGTCTTTGGGAGAAAATGTTTCATTTTGATGTCAGTGAAGTGCTTATGCATACATGGACAAACTACAGAAGGCATTTTTGGGGAAATGTTTCATTTTGGTGTCAGTGAAGTGCTTGTGCAGACATGGACAAACTACTAAAGGGGTTGTTGGAGAAATGTTTCATTTTGGTATCAATGAAGTGCTTGTACATACTTGGCCAAACTCGTAACCATTTGAAATGTCAGTACCCAAAATAAGGAGACTGAATGGCTGAAAGAGCAGAGTTATAAACACTAAGTCCAAGATGACATTTTTCAGAATATTCCCTTTTCTCCAAAGTATGTCAGTCACAGATTTGGTATATGTAAGTTCATGTAATGTGGGGGGACTTGTCTCCAAATGGGGGAGGGTGCAGGTGGGGGCTTCCCCTGAAAACAAAGTTTAAGGAGAAGAGAGAGTTTTGAGGTTTGCTCTTCTCCTGTGTTTTCTGTCTTTTTTTTTTTTTGGCTTATCAGCACTCAGTATTTTGAGTGTTGACATTTCAATAGGAAACCAGTGAAGGGATCCCTTGATGAAATGTTTCATTTTGTTGCTTGTGCGTACTTGATGCAACTACTGTAGGTATCACTAGAGGAAATGTTTAATTTTGGTGTCTGTGAAGTGCATGTGCAAAACATAGACAATTTACTGAAGTGGTCATTGGGAGAAATGTTTCATTCTGGTGCTTGTGATCAGATTAAAGAAGGGATCATTGAGCGAAATGCTTCATTCAGGTGCTTGTGCATGCTTTGTTAAACTACAGAAGAACTCACTTGAAATGTTTTATTTTGGTGTTTGTACATACTTGGTCAGACTATAGAAGGGATCACTGAGAGAAATGCTTCATTTTAGTGTTTGCTTATGGAATTCTTTTATTTTGGTGCTTGTGCATACTTGGACATACTACTGTAGGTATTGGTGAAGGAAGTCTTTTGTTTTGGTGTTTTCCATACCTGGAAATATTACTGAAGGTATTGGTGGGGGAAAAGCTTCATTTTCTTGCTTGAACAACGAACGCATTCCCGGAAGTAACAGCGCCATACAGGTAAGGTAAATCTAACTGTACAAACCTTACCTAAAACACTTTTTTTAAATGTTTTTGCAGGGGGGCAAGCCCTTCTGCGCCCCCCACACCCCCTACTTATATATACCAACTCTGAGACTGCACTGCAGTGGGGAAAAGGATTCATTTCCTCATCCCCATGATCACCCTGCTGGCCATGAAAATCCGTTCGGCATTCTCCATTTCACTCTTTTGGTACTTTGCTGTTCTCGTTCTTCGATGCTTATGTGTCAATGAACATGTATCCGTGAAAGATAGCTTTCGCGATTCTGATAAAGACCCCATTTTTTGCCCATTTTAGGTACCACTGTGGACAATTTAGAGAGTGTGACAAATGTAATGTGTATTGAGGTTAGTATTAATAGAAACAGAAATTTTAAAAATCCTTTCATCACTGGATGTCAGTATCATTACATCTATATTACTGGAAAACGGGTGTTTTATAACAGATAAAAGACAAATAAGACAAAATGTGCTGGGTTAGACAAAAAGTCATATATAGAAAAGGTAAACATTTTAACAGTGTTAAAAACCTTAGAAGTTCCCAGAAAAAGAAAATTACAGCAAGAAAAAACATGGTCACTGTGGTTATTGCAAGCATGTTCTTGTAGGTGACAGTATTAAAGCAAATGGTTTTAAAATTAAAATACTTTATTATTTTGAAACAAGGGGGGTAGTTTATTGTGCACTTTTGCGGCTTATGCCCTATTTTACATAGAAAAAAATGAGCGTAGATTAATTACCATGTCTATGAGCGCTACTATGAAATTAAGAAGTAAAAGGAAACAAATGCCCTATCAAATCATGTTGAAGAGAACCGTGGACACGACTTTAAATTTATTATTCTAGAAAAAGTTATGCCTAATGTGAGGGGTGGTGCAATGTTCTTTAAACATAGAGAGGCATGAGGTGTACTGGCAATTGTATTTAAAGGCTAACAATTGGCCAGGTTTGAATGCTCAAATATTGCTGGCATGTGTTTTAAAGTTGAAAGCAGTGGAGCGATAAGGTTTATTATTACCCATAAATTTGCACCTGCAAGATTAGACCATGGTTAGAATTTGGCTCCCAGAAAACAACCTTGTTTAAAGACTTCTCAACTACTTTTTGTAGACAACTCAAAACTTTATACTTCATCAAATGAGGAGTTGAAAGCACAACTGCAAATGGTTAGAACTTTCTCAGAGGACATAATAATGCCGTTTGGTCTTGATAAATATACAAGAGCAATGTTTAAAGCACGGAAGCTGCAAATTAATAATGGCAACCCAGAATAGTGTATTATGTACACATTGGTTTACAAAGTCCATTGAACATGTGGGAGAAACAGACAAATGCAGATTCTGTAAAACAAACTGGAAACAGTCACATGTCATCTTGCTGGATACAATACACTCATGGCAGAGGGCCTGTACACTGAAAGGCACAATAATGTGGCAAGACTGTTGCACTGGGGATTGTGCAAACACTACGACATTGAAGTAGTTGAGAAACATTGGAAACATGAGCCACATTATCTATCACATGGGATCAGTTCAACAAAAGTGAGAAAAACATGTATAACAATCCAGGAAAAAGAGACAAAAGTAGCATTGATCATTGAAATTGTTGTACCAGTGATTATAGTGTCGTATGTACAGAGACACAAAGTCATAAAATGTCAGGATTTTCAAGCAGAAATGAGAACAATGTGGAAGAAAGATACCCAGACAGTTCCAATAGCTGTAGAAGCAATGGGTCCCATTAGAAAATAAAATGCTGCCATATTTTAATATGCTAAGAATACAGGTATCTCCATATGAATTACAGGAGTCAGTTCTAGCCACATTGCAGGTGCTCCAAGGAGCACTTTTGGCTAACATCAAAGGCTGAAACAATACTAATTTCATGAACTTTAATCATACTCTGACTTAGGAGTGGGTTCAATTCCCATCATGGTATTAGAAACCCAAAAGAGTAGGGGAAATTAAATGAAGAGAACTTACATTTATATACCTACCTTTATCAGGCATTATGCCATGTGGAGAAAGAATAAATTATGTGAGTATACAGATAAGGATATATTTGATGTCCCACACCATCTGCACTTGACTTTTCATGCTGTTTTTTTTTAAATGTTTACAAATACATGTATTATATTTTCTGGTATAAATGTTATGTTTCAAATACATTTCAGGCTATCCAGTAAGGGTGTATACCAGACAGTCCTAAAAGCCGTCATAGTACCATGACTACAAAGATTACCTATCATGTCCAGTAAATGTTATGTTCACGATATGAATGTCCAGCCATAATCCTTTGTTCTACATTGCATGATGACAGTAGACAGCAGTTCAAAATAGTATTGCTCTGTGTACCTTTAATTCTGAATTACTTCTTCACTACAAGCAGCTTTACCTAGTTAACCTTATCATTTAATTAGTACATCTGCCTTGTTTAACTTAACAGTAGGATAACTTTTCCACTACTTTCAAAAGTCTCATTGCCATGATATTTCCACAAGCCTGGTCTTTTGTAGATAGACTAGCAAAGGTAAAAGATAGGGAAAGTAGGACTTACCTCACAAAGCCAGAAATGTTGCATTCTTCCATCTCAAAAAAATTTCTCCAGGTGTAATACATTTCCCAGTGTTTATTTATTTTCATTTATTTACGTATTTATTTGTCTTTGTTTACTGGGAAAGTCCAACTGGGTAATAGTCATTTTTAGTGGAGGCCCAGGGAGGAAAGCTCCATTTGCTTACATTGTATTATACTAAGTTCCAGTCAAACACAGAGTAGTTACATTTCTATTTACATTTATACATAAACAGTTGTTATATTTCTATTTGCATTTATACACAAACAGTAGTTACATTTATATTTATATACAAAGAGTAGTTACATTTATACATATACATTCTAAAATTTTTACAGAGGTGGAAACCACTGAATGGAAACCACACGTGCAATTTAGTGGATTTTACAGGTAGCAATTATGTATAAAAATTGTTTAGTCATTTCAGTAAGAAGCTGAGAATATTATGTTTAAGGAGTGTAAATGGATAGTATTGTACAGTGAAAAAGTTTTAACCCTGTGATGGAAATGTACAGGACCAGGATTGGTTAAAATGTTGTTTAAGAGTTGTTTAAAACTGCTGAGTTTGTCGGAGGGTTTTATTTGCATGGGGATACTATTCCAGAGTTTAGCAATGCACTGGGAGTAGAAGAGTCTCCTGCAACATAATTTGATTTGTTTGTAAGTAATAAAAATTTGTTACTAGAATGGAGGTCCCTTGTTGGGCAGTAGGGCAGTAATAATTTTTGTAGTGCAACGCATTTTTCTGGATGATGAATGAGGCTGTGTGCTGTAGTCAGTTGTGTAGTTCAAGCCAGTTTATTTCTTCAAGCTAAGACAATGGAGGGTCCTATAAGGGAGACTGGTGACCAATTTAGCTATTTTATTGTAGCAGGAGGCAAGTTTCTTTCTTTGAGTATTGTTTATGTTTGTTAGGATAGAAGCAGCATATAACAGAGTCGGCAGTAAGATGGTGGTGGCTAGGGTTTTTCTTGCAGTATCTGTAAGGAATCCATTGAGCTTATAAAGGGACCCTAGTTTCTGGTGTGTATATTTAATGGTATGCAGTATATGGAGGTCATATTTGAGATTGTCATCTATTATAATTCCTAAAAGTTTACTGTGAGTAACAGTTTCAATGGCAGTATTATTTGTTGACTTTATGGTAAAAGATTGCTTTTGATTTTGGTAACTTTCTATGGCAAAAACCATTAACTTAGTTTTCATGGGGTTGAGTAGGAGGTTTGATTCTTAGCCAGGTTTCTACAGAGGAGAAAGATTTGGGTAATGTCTTGGAACATATTTATTGTTGAGGTCGCACATATTAATGTTGAGTCATCTGCATGCTGAACTAAACTAGCATGGTGAGTGGAGGTGAGAAAGTCATTAATAAATATATTAAATAGTAGAGGACCCAGGATAGAGCCCTGAGGGACACCTGTAGTAACTGGTTGAAAGGGTAAGTAGATTTGTTGCCATTTAACAGCTTATTGCCTTCCAGATAAGTAACTAAGGAACCACAACAGTACTGTGAAAGTCCTATTAAGGAGAGTCAAATGAACAGTTGCTGGTGCGAGACAGTAACAAATGCCTTTGACAAGTCTAAGAACATGGTGGACACAAGCAGGCCATCATTTCTATGTTGGTTTATTATATTGGTAAAATGTAGTAGAGCAGTAGTGGTGCTGTGCTGGGTCCTAAAGACATGTTGTGTTTCTGACAGCAGGTTATTTGAGGTTAGGTGTTGCATTAGCTGCATATGGATGCATTTCTCTAATATTTTGGAGAAGGGTATATAATTGCTATTGGTTAGTAGTTAATAAAACTCTGTAGATGTGCTGCCTTCGTGCAGTGGTATGATGTAGGATTCTTTCCACAGTGATGGGATGTATCTTTCTGCTATGGACCTATTAATTAGTATGGATACAGGGAAGGCTATGACTTCCATAGCCATTTTTAGGTAGCCTGATGGTAGTTGGTCTATAGACACAGAAGCAGTCTTTTTTAAGAAGCAATTCCTTATGAGTGAGGTAGATACTGAACTAAAATTGAAGAGCTGTGGGTGGTCTTGACTGGACTGGGGTAGAGTGCGGGGGTCAGATGTGTTAGTGTCTAAGTGAAATAATATTGATGGTAAAAAGTAAAAATTAAACTGTTAGCAGATAGAGTTTGTCATATTATCTGTTTTTGGAGGCACACTAGTGGTCTTGCCAGGGTGGAATAGTTTATTTAGCGATGAACAAAAACATTTAATTTTGTGTTGCTTTATGTTTGTCTTGTAGGGTGGTATAGTACGTTTGCTTACCATGTTTGACATGGGGTTTTGCAAGGTTTTTAAGATGTCTAAATTGCTGGAGGGGATTTTGAGTTCTATTTTTATATCAGCTTTTCCAGGCTTTATCCCTTTTTATCATGATTTTTATTTGTTTCCTTTCTCAGACATGGTACAGGGTTGGGCTTTACTCTTATTACATACTGGTGCTAGATTATTTAAGGTCTGCTTGAATATGTTATTAAAGTGTTCTACAACAGTGTATATAGACACATTGTTCTAAGTACATTCCAATTATATTTTTTTAGTGTTTCTTTGAAAATCTTTTTGCTAAAATGAGTTGTATTTTGTATTTGATTATAGATAATATGTTTATCGAGGTTATGGTGAGTTCTAATAGCATATGTTGGTATGTGGTCACATGCTATCTGACAGGCAGCCTACTTCTGTTAGTTTGTGTGGTTTGTTTGTAAGAATGCAATCTAATGTTGAGTGTCTCCCTTAAGTTTTATTGATTCTAGTAGGTGTGATTATTAACCGCCTGAAGTTGTACAAGTTTATGGATTTAGCGGGGGTAATAGAATTTATGAGATGCCACCCTATATTTAAGTTTCCAGATATTATAGTTTCATTGTTAATTTGTTGGGATATCCAATACAGGATGCTTTCAGCAGCTTCAGAGTTATTCCCTGGTGGTATATAAATTGCTGTTCCTATTCTTACTTTTAGGAGTGTTGTTAGTAGTTCAGCATTGTTTAATTTGGTTATTTCCTGTGGAAGTAAGGTAATGGTTAGGGATTTTTATAGATGATTGCTACACCAACTGCACACTTGTTTTGTCTGTCATGCCTGAGTATATTGTATCCTGGGGGTGATCTCATTATCCTTTATTAGTGTATCCTGGGGATGATCTCATTATCCTTTATTAGTGTATCCTGGGGGTGATCTCACTATCCGTTATTAGTGTATCCTGGGGGTGATCTCATTATCCTTTATTAGTGTATCCTGGGGGTGATCTCATTATCCTTTATTAGTGTATCCTGGGGGGGATCTCATTATCCTTTATTAGTGTATCCTGGGGGTGATCTCATTATCCTTTATTAGTGTATCCTGAGGGTGATCTCATTATCCTTTATTAGTGTATCCTGGGGGTGATCTCATTATCCTTTATTAGTGTATCCTGGGGGTGTGATCTCATTATCCTTTATTAGTGTATCCTGGGGGTGATCTCATTATCCTTTATTAGTGTATCCTGGGGGTGTGATCTCATTATCCTTTATTAGTGTATCTTGGGGGTGATCTCATTATCCTTTATTAGTGTATCCTGAGGGTGATCTCATTATCCTTTATTAGTGTATCCTGGGGGTGATCTCATAATCCTTTATTAGTGTATCCTGGGGGTGATCTCAATATCCTTTATTAGTGTATCCTGGGGGTGATCTCATTATCCTTTATTAGTGTATCCTGGGGGGGATCTCATTATCCTTTATTAGTGTATCCTGGGGTGGATCTCATTTTCCTTTATTAGTGTATCCTGGGGTGGATCTCATTATCCTTTATTAGTGTATCCTGGGGGTGATCTCATTATCCTTTATTAGTGTATCCTGGGGGTGATCTCATTATCCTTTATTAGTGTATCCTGGGGGTGATCTCATTATCCTTTATTAGTGTATCCTGGGGGTGAGCTCATTATCCTTTATTAGTGTATCCTGGGGGGGATCTCATTATCCTTTATTAGTGTATCCTGGGGTGATCTCATTATCCTTTATTAGTGTATCTTGGGGTGTTCTCATTATCCTTTATTAGTGTATCCTGGGGTGATCTCATTATCCTTTATTAGTGAATCCTGGGGTGATCTCATTATCCTTTATTAGTGTATCCTGGGGTGATCTCATTATCCTTTATTAGTGTATCCTGGGGTGATCTCATTATCCTTTATTAGTGTATCCTGGGGTGATCTGATTATCCTTTATTAGTGTATCCTGGGGTGATCTCATTATCCTTTATTAGTGTATCCTGGGGTGATCTCATTATCCTTTATTAGTGTATCCTGGGGGTGAGCTCATTATCCTTTATTAGTGTATCCTGTGGGGGATCTCATTATCCTTTATTAGTGTATCCTGGGGTGATCTCATTATCCTTTATTAGTGTATCCTGGGGTGATCTCATTATCCTTTATTAGTGTATGCTGGGGGGATCTCATTATCCTTTATTAGTGTATCCTGGGGGTGATCTCATTATCCTTTATTAGTGTATCCTGGGGGGATCTCATTATCCTTTATTAGTGTATCCTGGGGGTGATCTCATTATCCTTTATTAGTGTATCCTGGGGGTGATCTCATTATCCTTTATTAGTGTATCCTGGCGGTGATCTCATTATCCTTTATTAGTGTATCCTGGGGTGATCTCATTATCCTTTATTAGTGTATCCTGGTGGTGATCTCATTATCTTTTATTAGCGTATCGTGGGGGGGGATCTCATTATCCTTTATTAGTGTATCCTATGCGGGGATCTCATTATCCTTTGTTAGTGTATCTGGGGGGATCTCATTATCCTTTATTAGTGTATCCTGGGGTGATCTCATTATCCTTTATTAGTGTATCCTGGGGTGATCTCATTATCCTTTATTAGTGTATCCTGGGGTGATCTCATTATCCTTTATTAGTGTATCCTGGGGTGATCTCATTATCCTTTATTAGTGTATCCTGGGGTGATCTCATTATCCTTTATTAGTGTATCCTGGGGTGATCTCATTATCCTTTATTAGTGTATCCTGGGGTGATCTCATTATCCTTTATTAGTGTATCCTGGGGTGATCTCATTATCCTTTATTAGTGTATCCTGGGGTGATCTCATTATCCTTTATTAGTGTATCCTGGGGGTGATCTCATTATCCTTTATTAGTGTATCCTGGGGGGGGGATCTCATTATCCTTTATTAGTGTATCCTGGGGGTGATCTCATTATCCTTTATTAGTGTATCCTGGGGGTCATCTCATTATCCTTTATTAGTGTATCCTGGGGGTGATCTCATTATCCTTTATTAGTGTATCCTGGGGTGATCTCATTATCCTTTATTAGTGTATCCTGAGGGTGATCTCATTATCCTTTATTAGTGTATCCTGGGGGTGATCTCATTATCCTTTATTAGTGAATCCTGAGGGGGGATCTCATTATCATTTATTAGTGTATCCTGGGGGTGATCTCATTATCCTTTTGTTAGTGTATCCTGGGGGTGATCTCATTATCCTTTATTAGTGTATCCTGGGGGTGATCTCATTATCCTTTATTAGTGTATCCTGGGGGTGATCTCATTATCCTTTATTAGTGTATCCTGGGGGGAGGTCTCATTATCCTTTATTAGTGTATCCTGGGGGTGATCTCATTATCCTTTATTAGTGTATCCTGGGGGAAACTCATTATCCTTTATTAGTGTAGCCTGAGGGTGATCTCATTATCCTTTATTAGTGTATCCTGGGGGGGATCTCGTTATCCTTTATTAGTGTATCCTGGGGAGGGTCTCATTATGCTTTAGTACTGTATGCTGGGGTGATCTCATTATCCTTTATTAGTGTATCCTGGGGATCTCATTATCCTTTATTAGTGTATCCTGGGGATCTCATTATCCTTTATTAGTGTATCCTGGGCGTGATCTCATTATCCTTTATTAGTGTATCCTGGGGGGGATCTCATTATCCTTTATTAGTGTATCCTGGGGGTGATGATCTCATAATCCTTTATTAGTGTATCCTGGGGGATCTCATTATCCTTTATTAGTGTATCCTGGGGGGGGGTCTCATTATCCTTTATTAGTGTATCCCGGGGGTGATCTCATTATCCTTTATTAGTGTATCCTGGGGGGGGATCTCATTATCCTTTATTAGTGTATCCTGGGGGTGATCTCATTATCCTTTATTAGTGTATCCTGGGGGTGATCTCATTATCCTTTATTAGTGTATCCTGGGGGTGATCTCATTATCTTTTATTGGTGTATGCTGGGGGTGATCTCATTATCCTTTATTAGTGTATCCTGGGTGTGATCTCATTATCCTTTATTAGTGTATCCTGGGGGGGATCTCATTATCCTTTATTAGTGTATCCTGGGGGTGATCTCATTATCCTTTATTAGTGTATCCTGGGGTGATCTCATTATCCTTTATTAGTGTATCCTGGGGGTGATCTCATTATCCTTTATTAGTGTATCCTGGGGGTGATCTCATTATCCTTTATTAGTGTATCCTGTGGGGGATCTCATTATCCTTTATTAGTGTATCCTGGGGGTGATCTCATTATCCTTTATTAGTGTATGCTGGGGGGATCTCATTATCCTTTATTAGTGTATCCTGGGGGTGATCTCATTATCCTTTATTAGTGTATCCTGGGGGTGATCTCATTATCCTTTATTAGTGTATCCTGGGGGTGATCTCATTATCCTTTATTAGTGTATCCTGGGGGGATCTCATTATCCTTTATTAGTGTATCCTGGGGTGATCTCATTATCCTTTATTAGTGTATCCTGGGGTGATCTCATTATCCTTTATTAGTGTATCCTGGGGGGGGGATCTCATTATCCTTTATTAGTGTATCCTATGCGGGGATCTCATTATCCTTTGTTAGTGTATCCTGGGGGTGATCTCATTATCCTTTATTAGTGTATCCTGGGGGGGATCTCATTATCCTTTATTAGTGTATCCTGGGGGTGATCTCATTATCCTTTTTTAGTGTATCCTGGGGGAGGATCTCATTATCTTTTATTAGTGTATCCTGGGGGTGATCTCATTATCCTTTATTAGTGTATCCTGGGGGTGATCTCATTATCCTTTATTAGTGTATCCTGTGGGTGATCTCATTATCCTTTATTAGTGTATCCTGGGGATCTCATTATCCTTTATTAGTGTATCCTGGGGTGATCTCATTATCCTTTATTAGTGTATCCTGGGGATCTCATTATCCTTTATTAGTGTATCCTGGGGGGGATCTCATTATCCTTTATTAGTGTATCCTGGGGGGAGTCTCATTTTCCTTTATTAGTGTATCCTGGGGGTGATCTCATTATCCTTTATTGGTGTATCCTGGGGGTGATCTCATTGTCCTTTATTGGTGTATCCTGGGGGTGATCTCATTATCCTTTATTAGTGTATCCTGGGGGTGATCTCATTATCCTTTATTAGTGTATCCTGGGGGTGATCTCATTATCCTTTATTAGTGTTTCCTGGGGGTAATCTCATTATCCTTTATTAGTGTATCCTCGGGGTGATCTCATTATCCTTTATTAGTGTATCCTCGGGGTGATCTCATTATCCTTTATTAGTGTATCCTGGGGGTGATCTCATTATCCTTTATTAGTGTATCCTGGGGGTGATCTCATTATCCTTTATTAGTGTATCCTGGGGGTGATCTCATTATCCTTTATTAGTGTATCCTGGGTGGGATCTCATTATCCTTTATTAGTGTATCCTGGGGGTGATCTCATTATCCTTTATTAGTGTATCCTGGGGGTGATCTCATTATCCTTTATTAGTGTATCCTGGGGTGATCTCATTATCCTTTATTAGTGTATCCTGGGGTGATCTCATTATCCTTTATTAGTGTATCCTCGGGGTGATCTCATTATCCTTTATTAGTGTATCCTCGAGGTGATCTCATTATCCTTTATTAGTGTATCCTGGGGTGATCTCATTATCCTTTATTAGTGTATCCTGGGGATCTCATTATCCTTTATTAGTGTATCCTGGGGTGATCTCATTATCCTTTATTAGTGTATCCTGGGGATCTCATTATCCTTTATTAGTGTATCCTGGGGGTGATCTCATTATCCTTTATTAGTGTATCCTGGGGGTGATCTCATTATCCTTTATTAGTGTATCCTGGGGGTGATCTCATTATCCTTTATTTGTGTATCCTGGGGGTGATCTCATTATCGTTTATTAGTGTATCCTGGAGGGGGTCTCATTATCCTTTATTAGTGTATCCTGGGGGTGATCTCATTATCCTTTATTAGTGTATCCTGTGGGTGATCTCATTATCCTTTATTAGTGTATCCTGGGGGTGATCTCATTATCCTTTATTAGTGTATCCTGGGGGTGATCTCATTATCCTTTATTAGTGTATCCTGGGGGTGATCTCATTATCCTTTATTAGTGTATCCTGGGGGGGAATCTCATTATCCTTTACTAGTGTATCCTGGTGGTGATCTCATTATCCTTTTTTAGTGTATCCTGGGGGGGATCTCATTATCCTTTATTAGTGTACCCTGGGGGGGATTTCATTATCCTTTATGTCTTTTTTAACCAGGTTTCAGTAGCTATGACTACATCAGGAGTGTATGCGTCCAGATAAGCAAGTATGTCATGGATTTTATTGCACATAAGACATTGTCCTGTTCGATTCTCAGCTAAAACGTCTTCTGTGTGGAGACATGCGTGAATGGGCATACCTTCATTGAAGGTCGTGTGTCAGGGCTGGCAACTCGGCACGTAAAAATCTACTGCCAATCATTAGCGGACCGGAGTTCCGCTGTGGCGACCCCTAACCGGGAAAAGCCGAAAGACACAACAACAACTTCTTAGGTTCATATTTAGTAAGGTGAGCTTGGATTCTGAGTTTTGCTGTGATGTATTAGGCTGTATTAGATGACTGGTTTATTTTGGGGTTGGAAGTGATGGTTTTATGAACAGTGGGACCAGGGTTGGGGTGAATATCTCTGCTAATTTTTTGAATTGATATTTTACAGAGTGAAGAGTGTGGCCAGTTATATTTTGGTCTTGGTTTGATAGTTGATTGTAAATGTGGATGCTTAGTTTTAAGATATTTGTAGAAAAGTAAATCAGATGTAGTTTGTTTGTAGAGGTAGGGTGTAATGGAGAAATACAGGCTGGGTAGATGTTGATATTCTTTGTGAGGACTGGTTGACGTCCTAAGTATTTGAAGGCTGTAGATTGATAACTGGTGATAAAGGCTAGTAGTTAGGAGAAATAGTAAAATAATCTAACTTAAGGGCATCTTATTTAACTTGGGTTTTATCTTTCTTGTAATTAGGATAAAAATGTTAGGAGGGTAGTGTGCTGGTTGTAGAGATGTAATTTGAAAGTTATAGGAGGCAAAGATTATGACAATTTGTGAGGAAGTCTTGGGTGGTAAATGTGAGTGGATGTTACTATTGGGAGCAATTGTATTGATTGTTTTCCTGCCAGAGGGAACTGATGGTATTGGTCAGAGGAATATGTGGGTGTTGCTGGGGGGAGTATAAATGTAGAGTAGGACAGGATGGATGGGATTTGGGAGTAGGGTAAGGGAACAGTGTTACTCTACTAGTCTTCCATTGTGTGATGAGGTTCTCTGTAGTTGCTTAGATTTATGTCATGTAGATTCAAGCCTCTGAATGCAGTGGTTATGCAGCTGATGGCCCAACTCATGAATATTCCTAAGTTGCTCTTTCTGTGCATCGCAGTTATGACCACAGTCACACTAAGAGGCCTTCAGTATCATGAACCTGCTTGTGGACCTACAGAGTGCACTGAGCATGCACGGGTTGGTTGATGATACAAACATAAATATTATGTAGCATTTATTACATTTGCAACAAATGGAGGTGCTAAAGAACAAGCAAAAATGTAAAATTAAACTTCATAAGGAAGGTACATTTATGGTGTGCCATTTCAAACACCTCTTTGTCAGTCTGGCATGGTAGAAGTACTGGCACTATCCTTTTAACACCCCATCAGAAGTTGTACAACTAAGATGCCATGTGTTGTGCAGCAACTGGTGAAATGGTAAATGGGTCTGACCACAAGCTACCAGCAGGTATACTCTGGAATGAGCCATAGACCATAGTCATGGCTTCCAATGAAAGTGTATACAGCAGGTTTCCTGGTGGTGCAGTTTGGCATCTAAGATCTTTTTTTTTTCACTTCATAGTGTCCATCAGGACTGCCTGCTTGGGGACTCCTATGACAGTCTTCAGCATAAGGTGCACTTGAAACTGTATTTCCAAGGTTGTCACCAGTGCCACCAGTGTCCCCTGCATATCTCACTCTTGTACAGTGTGCAGGCAACATTACATTGACCCGCAGACTTACCATCCTGACCTTCTGAGACAATTGCAAGAAGAGAAGTGGTCAGAGTAAAGGTCCCTAAAATATATTAAGCATTTTTGCCAGTTGTTATGGCCATTTTGTTTCCTGATTAATAAACTGAAGGCATACAACTAAATAGTTACATTTTTCACATCTCAGGAAGTTATCAAGGAGAATAATTTCCTATTTTGTTGGAGGAGGCAATCACTTTCCAGACACAGGGGTGTGTGTGCCCTTCACTTTCTTTATTTAAATATTCAGAAACATATTTTCCTGCATTGCCTCTGTGACAGCTGCATGCTTATAGTAAACCCTGCTATGGAAAGTGTTGTCATGTATGCATGTGTAGTTATTGGTTCTGACATTTATATGATTCACTGAGTATGGGTTATCAGTTAGTCAACAAGAGTGTGTGTAACCATTCTAGATGTCAGCCTGTACATATATACCAGTGGTACACTAAATGATGGGCACAGAATTGCAGTTGATCATACTGGCAGAATGATGTTCAAGCACTTTGTAGATTGGGTAGCACTGACATACCTGTCACTAACAGGAACTGGAGGGTGTCTATCCTCAAAGGGGTCCCCTGTGACTGCCTTGTTAAGGACAGCATGTCACCGAATAGCACCCTTTAGATGTCATACAACTGTGCTGTTCCAGTGTTTTTTTTTTTTTTTTTTTACTACTTTACTTGTAATTTGTATCATACAATTAGCATGCTCTGTTATGCAGTTCATACACTGATTTAATATAATTTGTCCCTCTTTCTTCCATCCCTTCCTTTGACTCATGTTTTTCCTTTGTATTTCTTTTGCTATATTTGCTATGCTATTTCTCTCCCTTTATTTTGTAATTATTTACAGCAACCACCATGGCAGCAGCAGTATCTAGGCCTGGTTCTGCCATTCCCTAGTGAATCCTGCTAGCCCCTACATCAGCCCCAGAAAAAGCTAGGACTGCACCAGGGAAGATTGATATGACAACCTCCACATCCCTGGTGGTGTATCACCAGCTGGGAGCACAATTTTTCTCACAGGTTGTTCTATAACAGGTTATGAATACCTTTCCTGCAGGGAGTTGGTAGAGATAATGGAGGGGCTGGTTAACCAGTGAATGGATGCCCACTTCAGCCACTTGGAAAGATTCCTCTTATCAATAGTAAAACCCCATCCCTGCCCAGCTCTGTTAGCAACATCTTAGCCAGTATCTAGTGAGTAGTGTGGACTGACTGCTGTCTGACTTCCCCTTAGGGATTACATGGGCAGGACTGTATAGGAGACCAATCCACTGTCTTCCCCAATCCCCATCCAGGTGTAACTCTCCTTTTGAGCCCATGCTATCCCCTGTCTATTGATCACTCCTTCCTTATACATGTGTCTCCCCTTTGATTGTCACTAAATCCACTGTTCTCACTCCCCTAAGTGCATCAGCACCTCCCCTGTCAGTCTTATCTCTGTTACATGTTTGGCCCTTCTGTCTAATGCCAGCCATCTTACCATACCTTCACTTTACAATACATCCTTCCCTTTGTTTCCATCTTGAAAAAATGGGCTTGTGTCCCACAAAAGCAAAAACAAATTGCCCTTCCTCTCTCTCTCTCCCACCATAGTCTATTCTTACTTGTTTTGCCTGTGGGCTTTCCTCTGCTTGTTGCCCTTTCCTACTTTTCCTATTGTCCTATACTCTCATTTCCACCCCTTATTCTGGTGAAAAAAAAAAAAAATAGTGCAATGGCCCCTTTAAATTATCAGACAGCTTATTTCATCTTCTCACTTTTTAGCTCATGTGCATGCACTGAGATGACTACCTCCTCTAAGTTTGGCAGTTTTGCTCATCAGATTATATAGCTGAGGGTTTCTCTCTTTCTCCACAGGTCCTTGTCTGAATGTAAGAAGGATAAGTAATTGGCTGCATTTCGATGGTCAGGTTTTCATATTGTTAATTGATAATGAGCTGTATGCCACATCACGCCCAGATGATAAACAGTAAAGAGGCTAACAACCATTGTGCTGAGAATGATTCTAAATCCCAGGGTATAGCCTTTGATATTGCACATATAAACTGTTCTTTCAGAGTGTGTGTGTGTCTGTGTGTGTGTGTGTGTGTGTGTGTGTGAGGGGGGGGGGGGGGGTGCTCCACCATTTTGGCCAAAATGAAATGTTGAGCAAAGACCATGTCCATTTTTTTGAGTTTGTAACTTTGTACATACATCTTAATAGTCCATTATTTAGGTATCTGTTTCCAGTGTTGAACGATTAATGCAAAAAGAGTTAACATAATGTTTCTGATCCAAAAATAAACAGCTGTTGCCAGCAACCATACATTAACATCACAGTCTTCTGGTAAACTACATTGTGAAATATGTCTGAAATTAAATATGACTTTATATGAAAAAGGATTAACATAGAGCCATAGCTAGACTAGATTAAAATAGTTTGCATTATCTTCACTGCAGAAGCAGCAACAGCACCTGTTGTCCTTAAATTGTTTATTTTAAGCAATCTGAGATGATGTAAGCTGTCAGGAGTTTATCAGCTTTGCAAAGGTAAAGTTTGCAAGGAAGGGGAGTCTAGTATTGTATATTAGTTGCAAAAAGGGTTGCCATTCACTTGTGGTTAAGTGAGGCAGAAGTTAAATATCACCCCCTTATCTTACTATTACTATTATTAATTTTATTAGAACATTTGATAGGTGCACAGATACAGCTGAGTCCGGGGGCTGTTTGTGACATCTGAGGTGTAACACTCGATAAAGAAGCTGCAATTGATATTTAACAGAGGCTGTCTGTGGATAAAAGTGACTTATTCCTACTATTTGATTACTGTTAAACAGCTACCGATTTGGAGTGGCAGGAGCAGTGTCACATAATCCATTGTATTTGTTCAAATCACTGTAAAAGCCATTATTCCTATGGATTATGCTTGTATGTGTATGTGTGTGTGCGGGGAATTCCAGTGTACTTAAAAGCAGCAAGTTAGCCACAATTTCTTCCAATTCCCCTCACAATGAAACATCAGCACTGTAGACAACAAGTATCCATCTCTGGTGGTCTGGGCAAAATGTGTGTGAAAGCAAATGAGCATTGCACAGTGACGCAGGGAGAAGAGTTGCCATTGCACAGCACTTGTCTTTCTTTTTGAGGTGTTGGCTGTAGCTGCTTCTTTGTCAAACCTGCATGTCCTCCTTGTCTCTATATGGATTTAATTAAGGTGCTGTGGTTCCTGCAACATCCCAAAGACATTACATAGGTGAATTGGCATGCCCCTGGTATGCTTGAAGGTGAGCATGCAAACTGCTCTTTGTGATAATCCTGGTTTGTTAGTGGCAGTGTTGGTATGGGTGTGAAAAATCTGATGGCCCACACAATTTCAGCTATCTTCTCACAGAGACCAAAGGGGACTCTGCACTGGGCTGTAGCTAGTCTAAAACTCAGGTAGGTAGAGAAGGTTACTATAGTTTGTATGGGTGGGCTGGGTGTAGTGCATTCATTATTTTTTAAACTTTCCTCATAGTTAGCTTCAGAACTGCATGTTTTGTGCAATTCTGCATTGTTATTCATCTTTTATCTTTCATCCTATGTATATTCTTACTGACCAGTTCTAATTCTTTTATTTTGCATCCACATATCTCGTTGGTAGGCTGATTCCCACTCATTCTCTCTCTTACGAGTAAATTCTCCATCACACTGTTTATTCAGTCTTCTGTAACTCTCTTCCCTGTAACATTTGCACATGCTTCTTTTCTGCCAGTAATTCTATCAATCCATTTCTATACAATTGATTAACTTTTTTTTTCCTATTTACATCCTTCAGTTTTAATTCTCTGCATTTCTGAGATGTAGTGGATCTTGCAAAATCTAGCAGCTTGCCTAGTCATTTCTGGTTCCTGCATTGTTTTCTCCTTATCGTGGTACCACTACATCTTTGTATTATGTGTATCTTAAATTCTCTGTTAATAGCCATGATTTCACAGTTTTTGGTTGGTGTCTTCAGCCTAACATGAAACAAGATGAATCATCTTCTTTCTATCTTACATTACTGAACTGAATATATTCAATCATTACATTACTGAACTGAATATATGTAATTTATATCAGTTTTCTTGGGCTTACGGTAGTTGTTTAGTTTGTCTAACACATCTTTGTTGCTGGCATCCAGTCCTCTTATGTTTCATGTAGTTCATTCATTTCTGCCATGTGTATCAATAAAGCAGTTAATCTAACATGGCTTGTTATACTTAATGCCTTTGCATAATTTAAAATATGGCTACTGACTTCAAGTGTGTACTAATAGTTTACATGTAACATTCTGTTTCAAATACTGGTAACTAAGGAGCCTCCATTTAGATCTTTCTCATGTTCCATGTATGTAAACTTTGGTCATCTTTTGTTCACTGTTACTGCAATTATGTGCTTCCTTGTTATCTATCCCCTACTTAGTAACAATCTTTTATGACA
>NC_056746.1:1214717576-1214757576 GCF_019279795.1 Protopterus annectens
TGGATACCACATTAGGCATAAAAGAAGGATTAGTTCTCAAAGAAACCCTGTCCTTGTGGGTAATGAGGTTGGGTTGACTCACCATAAGAGCTTACGACTCAGATGCACTTCTTGCAGAAGTCAGAGCAATCAATAAAACCATTTTCCATGTTAAGAACCTCATGTCAGCCAGATTAGCTGGTTCAAATGAAGCAAGTGTTAGTTTCGGTAACACAAAATTAAGATCCCAAGGAGAGGTTACTGACATGCAACTGCCTTGAAAGAGGAAGATTCATGAGCTGACATGTTGAAATGGCTGAAAAATAACCTTGACAGAGGAATAATAAAGGCCATAAGCTAGTAACGCTTACACATATTGTAAAACCAGAGAACAACTAGCTCTGAATGGGTGTTGGTCATGTTGTTGGCACCAACTAGATAACCTTTTCCATTTGCTAATATATGATTTTCTAGTCGCATGCTTTTTTTGCCTCCATTAGTATCTGCTGCATGTCCTCAGAAAACAGGTTCTTAAAAGGAATTAAGACTGTTTCATCCAGGCAGCCAATTGAAGATGATTAATGTCAGGGTGTGTCAAACACCCCTGTTCTTGTGTGAGTACACCCATTCTGTGAGGAAACTTGTGGTAATTGCCCCTGGTCCTTTGAATATATACTTTATCATTATTCAATAATACTTTTTTTGTATGTTTTTTTCTTTGTATTTCAGTTAATTTACTACCTGGAAGTTTGCAGTGCTAGCTAGCCTTCCTGTCTCATCTGTGTTAACTTCCTTATTACAGCTGTCATTCTTGTTCCGGCCATTTTGTTAATAAGCCTTTTTCAGCTTTCTGTGGTGATTTTCTTTTTAATTGATAGACAAAACTTTTCAACTGGTTAATTTGCCGTTTACAGGTACGTTGTTTTTTTCAGCTTACTCAAGGATTTATGATGTTTAAACTTTAGACCTGCACTGATGTATAACATTCTCTTTCTGGAGTGTTCGGAGATAAGTTATGACTATATACTGTTTTTATTCATATGGCAAATTCTTTCCTCAGATATGACATCTATTAATACTAAGGTTTCTGCCTTCTGTTTTTACACAGGATTCCTTGAGCTACTTGATCCGGTAGTATTCCTTAGGTACAGTGAATGTTCTGTCTTTAGCGTGTTGGATGTGTTTGTTTTTGTCAGTTACAGGCTTTTTTTTTTGGCATCATGTATGTTCTAATGTAAACTTGTACAGTACATGTTTGATAGCCCAGCTGTACAATTTCACTTTTCCTTTTTTTTCTAGTACTGATTAAACATTTTTACAACGTGGAGTTTCAAGAATAACTCACTTGTCTATATCTTGGCACTGATTTTTGAATACTTCAAGTTATTTTTTTTTGGAAATGACGATCAATGTAAGTTGTTCATGATTCGTGATTGTATAAGTAAAGCAGCGCACTCTCAGAAACAAATTAATTTCCTTTGCTTTCCTTCTTAAGCAAGTTCTTTTCACAACATGTACAGTATGGTAGTTTGTGCGGTTGCAGTTTTCTGGGGTCAAATCGGTCGGGGCAAATTGTCTGGGGGCGAATCGTCTGGGGGCAAATCGGTGGGGTCAAAACGTCCTGTACGCATCACAGGTGTCATGAGACCCAAAATCCGAAAGTATTCCTTCACAGTGACTGAATTCTGAGTGAAAAAATGTACATAAAAATCTAAATAAAGATCTATTTTTGTCCTGTGGAAGCAAAGCTCTTTGAACTGCAGTGTCTAGTTGACACCCCAGGATCACAATTCTGCATGAGGGAGTCAAGAAATGCTCTCTTGGAATACCAGCTCGTGCAACAGATCTCTCACCAGAGAGAGAAAGAGATTCCTGACATTTTGCAAAAGACTGCAAAAATAAGCAAGTCATCTAAGTATGGAAAAATGTGGATGCTGTGTAGTGTGCAATGAGCTATAACTGGAACTAGACACTGTGAGCACTCTTGGTGCAGTAGATAGTCTGAGGGGTAAGACAGAGAACTGATAATGTGACAGAAAAAAATGAAAATAAACTGAGCTATTCTATCACCTCTATATTCAATACTGATCTGGTACCTTGGCCACTCACCTTCACAGGAAAACAAAATCACATTTTGAAACACATCGTATACAGGTATGACACAGTTCATTAATAATGCAATTATTCAATTACACATTAAACCTGTAATTAATAAAATCTCTTCATTTTATACATACCATCTAATATTATTAGGTTCCCTATTAGAAGACCGAAGACGCATTCTTTCGAATGCATCTTGGTCAAACTGAAAAGACTGAAAAGGCAAAATATCAAAGCGGCCTTTAACCAAATTCTTTCCCTGGGAAAGAATTCACTTGGCCGCTCTGTTACTTTGCCGTTTTTGGCACTGTAGTGCAGTCTCGGATTTGGTATATTTAAGTGGGGGGTTGGGGGGTGAAGTCCCCACTTAATGTAATGTTTTAAGTGTTTTATTTATTTATTTATTTATTTATTTTTGTTGGAACAGCGATTTTTTTTCCCTTGGAAAAAATCACTGTTCTGACAGTTTGACATTGTAAGCTTTTGCTTACATAGGGTTAATTAATCACCGTTTGCTTTTTTTAAGCATTCGGTGATCTAATATAGACCCTATTATTAGATAATAATATACATTAACTAGCTTACTTTTAAACTTCAATAGTTGATTTTCATTATAAATTCTACTTTAAAAACATAAATTATTCTCAAGACTTAAGCCTTTAAGGAACAGTGTTCTATAATTAAATATGATTTTGTTCTCTAGTTCATTAAGCTTCCTAACAAAGTCATCACCCCTGAGAAGATGAGGTTCAACTAATACACTAAAAAAGAAACAATTATCACACCCTAAGTGTTCTTTATAAAAATACTCAGCCACTGGACTTTTTAAATTAGGATTTCTAATGTCATTCAAATGTTCTAAAATTTGGATTTTTATCCTACATTTTGTTTGACCTACATTCCATTTTGGACATTTGCAGCCACAACCAATTATATAAACTACCCAATAACATTTACAGTCAAATTTTCTTTGGATATGAAGAGATTTTATTAATTACAGGTTTAATGTGTGATTGAATAATTGTATTATTAATTAACTGGATTCTACCTATATAAAACGTGTTTCACAATGAGATTTTGTTATCCTGTGAAGGTGAATGGCCAAGGTACCAGATCAGTACTGAATAAAGAGGTGATAGAACAGCTCCGTTTCATTTTCGTTTTTTTTTTCTGTTTTGTGTTCTGCAATTTGTTCCATTTGATGATGGCAACTGATAATGTGATCCAGACCCACAAACCCTTAAGAAGCACCTGAAGTCTGGATGAATAGGATTGTGATAATAAGCATCTTTTAAGTCTAGTGTTACCAAGAAACTTGACAGAGAAAGATGAGGCACCAGACTGTGAAGTGACATCATTTTGAATTTGTGCACTGTCACAGACTGGTTTATGATAGAAAGATCCAGAATTGGCCTCCAAGCATTTTCTTTTTTTTTTATTTGGGACTAGGAGTATCCTTGAATAAAATCCCTTCCCCACATGGGAAGGAGGAAGTGGTTCTATCATTCCTTGGTGCAGCATGTGATGAAGAACAGGTGGAAGCAAAACAGTCTGATCTACAGAATGAGAAATGACCCCTTGGAAAGGAAGAATTTCCTCCCTCTGCCAGCTGTAACCCTGATGAATGATTTTCAGAGCCCATTTGTCTGAAACAACCTGTTGCCAAAGATAAAATGGAGATTCAGACTTTCCAGGAAGAGAAAGAGGGCCAGGATGGGAGGGGGTCAAAGGTCTCTTAAATAGTAATTCAGACCGTTATTGTCCTTGGTTTTGTCAGGCTTGATACTTCTTTTTGGAACCTCCTTCCCACCTCTTCTTAAATGTCTGTTTACTTTAATTCTGTTGACACTGTTCAGTTTTTTTTTTATTTTTTTGTCAAAACTGGATGAGGAAAAAGAAAATCCCTTGGGCAATTTAGAAAAGGAGGTCTGGAAAATCTTAGAGATTCCCTGGATCAGCTTGCCTGTTTCATCACACTTTTTGATCATCTCTGCAACAAAGGGGCCAAATACTAAATGTCTATCCAAGGGAGAATTTAATATCTCACTTTTAACATCATGGGGAAGGCTCTGATAATGCAGTCAAGGAAAGCCCCCTTAAAACCATACCGGTGGCTATAGTCCTGGAAGAAGTATCGATAGAGTCATACACTCACTGCAAACAATGAGTGGTGACCTGTGCAATAAGAAAACTAAGATATTTAATGCAGATGTTTCATCACAAGAAGAAACTAGAGATAAAACATTGTTCCTGCTTTCACAATATGTCAGGAAAACCTTTAGCATATGAGCCTGACAATTTAAAATTCTGAAATTCAAAGTTGTAGATGTATACACATTTTCCCATACCTATCAATAATTTTTTTCATTCTAATTAGAAATATTAGGATTGGAATTAACTAATTGCTTAGCAGCAGAGGAATCAGCCAAGGCTATAGCTGTTGCATCAGGTTTGGGAATAGTATATAACAATGTAAAAGTCTGAGGAACTTTATACATCCTATCTGCCTTTTTATGGATAGCTGTCTAACTATCAGGAAATTTGCAGGCAGTAAGACATGCATCCTCTAAAGGAGACAAGTCAGGAGGAAAAGGTGTAGATTCTGGAAAATCCTTGTGTAACTACCTTTTTTTTTTTCTTTTTTTGAGGGACTGA
Organism: Protopterus annectens; assembly: GCF_019279795.1. Taxonomy (NCBI): domain Eukaryota; kingdom Metazoa; phylum Chordata; order Ceratodontiformes; family Protopteridae; genus Protopterus; species Protopterus annectens. The sequence continues at coordinate 1,214,722,311 of NC_056746.1, forward strand.
GAAACCTAAGTGTTTTCTCACTGAAAATATTGGGACAGTCTAGCAATAGTCTCATTGCGTGAAACCCCCACAGAGACAAGCTGAAAGGGAGCTCTCCTCTGAGTCTGAATCAGAAATCTGAGGGCAAAACCCTGCATCTTCCTGTTCAAATTCAGAATCTTGAATATCTTCAGGAAAGGAGGCGTTCCTCTTTCTTTTACCAGAAACTACTCTACAAGAAAAATCAGTAGCCTGAATCAAACCCTAAGCCAGTCCCAGTAAACTACTCCTAGCCAAAGAAGTTTGAGAAGGAGTAGATATATATTTGGTTGTCTGTTTCTTTTTGACAGGGAAAGTGGGGACAACCATGTCACTAAAGGCAGCAGCTGCTTCTCCAGGGATAGGCACAGCATTCTGACACAACAGGGAAGCCTTCCCTGTTCCCTCTACAACGACCAACAAGAGTGGCTCTTCCTTGCCCACTGAGGGGACCCCAACAGCCACAGAGGATGTAACTCCCAGTTAATAATAGTTGACGGTGCTACATCAGAGGGATCCGGCGTAAAAGATGAGTGGCCTGAGGTACAACAAATGGCCACAGCAGAGTCACCCACCTGTGGCTGAGGACAATTGTAGGCCTGCCGTGGTGTTAAAAGCTGTTTGCTTAACCTTTCTTTCTTGTGGCTAGAAGAAGGACTGACTGTGGGAGTGAAAAATCTGTTCTAAGGTCAAGCCAAAAATGGTGCCTCTATCGTAGGGAAAACAAGCAACGATGCTAGTAAAACTACCAGTACACAAAAGTTACTTTTTGAAAGAAAAAATATAGTAAAAAGTACTGTCAAACACTATGACACCCCCATGACCTTAAAATGAACACACTTTCCCCACAGAAAATTGTTTATCAGTTAGATAACACTATTTCTAAACTGACAGAAGCAAGTGCTCATTTAAAAGTATGTTGCAATCTTGTGACGATCTGTCAAAACACATCATTCTTAGGTTTAAAATAAGTTTGTTGAAGAGAAAAGTAATAAAACATAAGTAAATAATAAGAAAATGGGGGGGTTTCCCAAAAGAGGACTTATCTGCCAAGCTAAGGAAAGCACAAGCCAACCGTTCATCCTCAGAAGCCTTAGAGGAGTATATTCTTCGACAGCAAGAAAGCTCTGAAGGGTTTTGCACCCAGGCATGTCTTTTAGTTAGCATAGCTCGAGCTGCTTGACAGTTTGCGCATGTGGAAGGAGCCATGAAGGTTTGGAAGCTGGCTGGCTATTATATTCTTGGCAGGATATAACCTATATAGCCAAGGCTATTGCAGCAGTGATCAATATGAAGAATATCTTCAATTCTGAGTTGAAACAAAAGCCAGTTTTCAATGTTAACATCCAGATGTGCCCTAAAGGTTGTGTAAGAGATTGCCTTTATAAAAGTTCAAAGGATTTCATTGGAGATTATAGACTAAGCTTGTTGGAGGCAATGGAAATATGAAAAAGAAATAATAGTAATATTATTGCAAGACACTGAAGAGGTATTAACACAATAAATGCCCTTCCAATTACAATATACTCTTGTTACCCTAAAATAAGATTATATCAAGGAAACAAAGACCTCGTCTGTAAAACAGTCATGACAGTATAGCATAGCAATCTCATCCAGACAACATTTGTAGTAACCACGTAGACTGATAAATGAATAGTATTGCAGTAAAATAGATCAAGATATGAAGAAAGACTTTTCTTTTCATTTTTTTGCAAGCAGCTTGATATTAAGGGAGTATTATTCACCCGCAAATGGAGAATGAAAAAATTCACATGAAAATACTGTAATAAGAGTTCAGCTCCATGTTTGTTTACATGTTTCTCAGTTTTACATAACATATCACAAATATTAACTAAACTTTCTCTTTTTCTATAGTTCTGTTTAATACACTTTCAAAATAAGGACACTTATGCTTTGGAATGCACAAATATAAAGCTCTTCAAATCTCTTCTGCCAGAATTCACTTCTGCCAAAATAATGAGAACAAAGATGAGGTTCTAAGTACCAGCTTTCAACTATCTTAACAGTCTAGGCAGACAGATGAGGCATTCTTTATGTATTTAACAATGCAGTGTGATTTTTAAAATCCTATGTCAACAAACAGCTCTAATAAAAACTATAAACGACACTTTGTATTCAATTATTCATGCTTATGTGGAGAGAGAGATTATACAGGAATAATGTTTAATTAAACTTTTCTTCATTTCTTTTATTTGAAAAAATATTCTGTTTGGACCCTAGATAAAACCTTTGCTTAGTATATAAAAGTAACAGCTATGTTGATATTGAAAATCCTGTTGGACATGATTATGTTTGCTTGAGAGACACCATGCATAATGAGATTAGCTAGTGATAGGGCAAAGGGTGCTAGTTCATCTCATTTGTATGACATCTACTGAAAAAATAATGGAGCAATGGGCAATCGATATAATTTAAGGGGAAATATGTAATAAAATCCAATTTTTTAAACTGTGCATGCAGTCCTCCACTTTGTAGACTCCCAACTCACACTAACCTGCACACACATTTATGTAAAAGACCACCATTTTTCTAGTATTAAGTTACTTTACTTACTGCATTTGCTTCTGTAGCATTAATTATTTGGACTTTTGTTTATGTGACTCAGACAGGGGGTGAAGGAATGTTAAATCTGATTGTAAAATGAACTTGTGTAAAGCTGGAAGAGTGCGTATGAGCCAATGATGATAGCCTTCCCCATGTGCTACTAATAGATGCACATAATGTAAAATTAAATGCATAATGATAATAAAGAATGAACTTTACAAAACAGTCTAATTGTTAAACTGAAGTTTACATTTTACAACTGTCTGATTTTTTCATTGAAGCTTTCTGAAAAGCAGTATTAAGGGTGAGCGACAAAGCAAAACAAGTATTTTTTTTTCTCAAAGTCTATATGTTTTAGCTAAGTAATCAGTCATTCTGTTCACTTTTGTATTTCTTAAGGGTATTTTATGGTTTATATTATGGAATGGTGTAATGTTCATCAGCACTGAGTCTGAACTGATGAAAACAGCCTTTGGGCTAATTTGCATATTCATTAGTATTTGTAAAACTGGAAATCAGCATTTTCAAACCAGGAAAACAGCAGCACGTTTCACTTTGGATGACATATTGAGTGTTCTTTTACTTTATCATTTCCTGTGGCTTAATCAGTGTTCAGTTGTAGTTAACTTAAGTAAGGAGAGCAATCTCTTAAGAATTTAAATGTGATTTCATGTTAGAGAACTTTTTTCTTCTAAACTGAAATTTGTTTACTATAAAGGCTGAAAACTAATAAATGAGAAAGCAACCTTTTAAGGCAAGACAATTTATGATTTTGTTAAGAAATATGAAAATTTTAATTAAAACAGAGATTTTTCATGATGTAAAAAATGTAATGTTCATATGAAGATGCTCACCATAATTGGCAAAAAGGACCAGTGAACTACTGTGGGTAATTTCTGATCACATGTTGTTTGATGGCATTTTAGAAGGATAAGTTGTAAGTCTTATGAGAAATAAAGTTGTAAATTAAAAAAATATATTTATTATTTATTATTTTTGTAGGTTCCTTTTAACTCCATTCCTACTGACATCAGCCTATCAGCCACTCTCTACTTTGTCTTCTGCCCAGTCATTCCTCCACCACTAGGGGGTCCTCTGCACAAGAACAAGAGACAAACAGATGGTGTTCTCCTTTAGGAAACATGGGTGGGGTTTCTGTCCTCACTACCACCTACCAGTTCGGACAATAAGGGTGTGAATACCTATATCACCGAGGGCCAGGGGGCCTACAATGCCATCCTAAGGTATGTGTATGCCCCCACCCACATTATAATGGTGGCAGTTGTTATTGGCTTTGCTGTGACAAACCCACATGCCCAGTCAATGTGGCATCTCTGGTACCAACTAGCCTCTGCCTGCTGGCTACAGAATGCAACCACTGACTGCAAATACTATTCAGTCTTTTGTTTTGGCTTTTCAGCACTTGGCATTTCGAGTTCTGACATTTCAATAGGGTGCCAAGCTTTAGTCATAAATGAGTGTTGTAGGGCAATCATTTTTAAAGTGAAAACTTCAGAGTATGTAAGCAGGTTAATCCTGAGTCTCAAAATTAAAGCACAGAAACAAGATATATTAAAGAGCATTACTATGTAGTGAGAATGAATCAAGGTGATGATCACTGTTAATGTAACACCCAAAATGCATGTACAAAATGGTAAAAAAGGAACTGATGATTTTTTTAATTTATGTTTTGTTGACTGGGTTTGTCCCTCTAGGCTAGTAGCTTTTTTCCAGGGGAACTCAAGGTGGTATTTATTGTACTAGAGTAAATTTGGCCAGGGCATAGCAGAAGGAACCTCAGTAAACATCTGTTTTGAATGAAACTGTGGTCTGCAGGCTAACTGATGTTAAATAATATTGCTTAAAATGATTCGAGTTGCAGACTTGCTGTTTTGTATTAGGTCCATGCACCTTTGACACTTTGCTGATATGTGCACCCATTTGTGGCATTGTTTATATAGATAGATAAATACATATATACATACATACATACATAACTCCATGAAGAGTGAGAGATGAAGACTATCTTTCCTTATTTTACTGATCGACTTATTTATTTATATTTTTATTTATAGTCATCTGTCTACATAACACACACACACACACAAACACATGCACATGCTTGCTTGTATACACATAGGTCGGTGTGATGTGGTCAAATGACTGTTTTGTTGAAGGTGGGCCAGGGCTGGGAAATGGGTCAAATGTATGTATTGTCGAAGGTACTGTTTATCATTGTATGAATTTGTTGAATGTGCTTAAGTTTTGGTGCATGTGTTGCATATCTGAGCCTGTTCTGTGTAGTGGTAGTGTTATGGAAATCTTGAGTCTAAGGAAAGGTGTAGGGTTAGCCTTAGGGGCAGGGTTAGGGTTAACATGGGTTAGGTGGTGCAGGGGGCTAACCCTAACCCTAACATTGCACCTAATCCTAACCCTTCACCTTAGCTTACCCTTTCCATAACATTAGGATTCAGACAACTTTAGTCTAAAAGTGATGGTGGGATTTTTCTTCTAAGGGCTTAAAAGGAAATTGTTTTCCTTTTGGTATCTTTCAAAATTTCAGTAAATTAGACTTTTGGTAGCAGTGCATTTGGATGTGCAGTCATCGATCAGCAGTTAATATTTTTGCATATTGATCAATTACTATAAACCTATATATATATATATATATATATATATATATATATATATATATATATATATATATAAGCACTTTATTATCTCGAAATACTGAAATGTCGAATTTCAGAATCGCAAGACTATAAAGTCAAAGTTCTGAAATAGCGAAAGTGTATAATTGCAAATTTGAATAGCTCGAATTTGCGGTTATGGCTTTACGCCACGTAATGTGTGGGGTTGTATGTGGATGGTGTGTGGTGCCATGTGTGGATTTAGGTGTAATGTCAGGTAAGTGAGTGTTTTGTAAGGGTTTTAGGTGGTAGTTTGAGTGTATGTGAGTGCGATGATATGTGTGATATGTGTGTGTGTGTGTGTGTGTGTGTGTGTGTGTGTGTGTGTGTGTGTGTGTGTGTGTGTGTGTGTGTGTGTGATTTTGGTTTTGTTTGCTGTTTTTGTTTGTGCGATCTCAGAGTTAGTATTATAAGTAGGGGGTGGGGGTGCATGGGGGCTTGCCCCCCTGCTTATTTGTGATGTATGTTTGTGGATGTGTGTTGTTTTGTTTGTTTATTTTGTGGTGTGGGTGTTGTGGTATATGTGTGGTCTGGTGTGTGCTGTGTGTTTGATGTTTTAAATTTCGTGGTTTTGGGCTTTTGGTGTTTTGTGGATTCGATTTCATGGTCTCCAGAAACTGAAATTCGAGATTTCAGTCTTTCAAGATTATGAAGTGAATTCATAGATATATATATATATATATATATATATATATATATATATATATATATACAGATTCCTAGACTCTGAGCTGTATACATGTTTTTGCACATCTATAAAGAGGGAGAGAGAGAGAGAGAGAGATTAAGAAATTATACTTTCTCTACCTCACAAAGCTTAATTCAGTAACCTGTCTATTCCCTACCCTAACACAGCACCTGTACACCTTTTGTTTATCTTGCACCATGTTTCACACCTTTTGTTTATCTTGCACCATCACACACCTTTTGTTTATCTTGCACCATGTCTCACATCTTTTGTTTATCTTGCACCATTTCTCACACCTTTTGTTTATCTTGCATCATGTCAAACACCTTTTGTTTATCTTGCACCATGTTCCACACCTTTGGTTGATCTTGCACCATGTCTCACACATTTTGTTTATCTTGCACCAAGTCACACATCTTTTGTTTATCTTGCACCATGTCACATAAAATTGCTGTTTCTTCATTTTTTACTTGTTCTCATTCTGGCACTGCTAAGTCAACCTTTCAATTCTACCACTGTTTTACATGCCTTGTCTTTCACTGGTCATTCAGAATGATGAAGTCCTTTGTTTTGCCATGGTGAACATGAAGGGCACCCTACTACAAGAGCACATTCATCCTGGACTTTCAGCATGTTACATTTTCCCCCTCTGGACCTGCTTTAGAATATCAGGCGTCAAGGAACTTGGAAGCTCACAGAGGTCCTATTTGTGGGACACAGGTGTGTAGTCTTCCTGCAAAGTATTTCTCCCTAGTCCATCAGTAGAAGCTGCTGCCCTCCACTCTCTAATACTGCATTACTTCATCTACTGGTGACTTGTCTGCCTAATTCTGTTCTGTCAAATCCGTCCAAAAACATGTGTGCCTATCAAAATGTTGTTACTTTTTCATAGTCTCCTTCTGGTCCTGAATCTCTTTAAATCTGTGCAATTTTTTCACCTTTTTTGAGGTGGTGGAATCTGCAAACATGTATGCTGTGATCATGTAAGTACATGCTACTGATAAAAGCCCTTTTGCAGCTGCGTAATTGCTGCTTTTACTTAACATTGGAACACCACTTTGTAATGGCTACATGCACTGGCAAATAGTACCTACATTTAACAATCCCTTTAATAAACCTTTGTCAGTACTATTACCCAGCCACCTGTAAGATCTCAGACCATTTCCTCTTCAGTAGGGGTGAGCAATAAATACTGCACTTTAAAGAATAAAGATTACATTATAAAGGAAAGCTGATGTACTCAACCTGATAAAATATTAAGTTAATATCCCATTAGTCAAAGAATAATTGAGCCTGATAGCTTTCTCAGACCATAGGATCCATGGTTTCTGCATTTCTTTCGGCCGACCTCTTTATCTGCAGAAATGAATCTTTTATTTCCTCAGATATGAGGAATAAAATCACACACCATACTCAAGACCAGTGCTTCACTAATGAGGTACACTAAGCTGTTATACTATTTCTTGATTGGCTTTTAAATTTTTTATTGATACATGCATCAAGGCTTTTTTATTTGCTTTATTGCCTTGCACTGTGACTGAACCCAGTTTATATTTTCTGTTTATCATATAGTTACCTACCACTTGGGATTCTTTCCATTCAGTTTTGTTGATATTTAAATAGGCATTTCTAAATTAAATATGCATTACCAAGATTTGAAAGGGGCAGCATGAGTTTACACCAACAAAATGCAGCCTTGGCCTTCAAAATACTGAACAAAGGTAGAAATTGATACAAAGAGGCCTTTCAAAGAATAATTTAGTAATAGAATAAGCCTCATGATGGTATTAAGTTTGTATCTTGCAAACTGTTTTGAAGTGTTGACATTTTGTTCTAGAACTACATAAATTATTATTGCAAGCATGAATAGGTTATGAAGTACTGATAGATCTGGACATAAAATGTATTGCCATTGTACTATATCTATTAATCAAGAGGAAAATGCAGTCTTTTTGCAGTTTTAAGGATCATTTTACTGTGCAACAATTTAGCACTCAGTTCCACCCCAGAGTTAGAGGGACTTCTTGACTGGGCAAACAGTCCTTAAAACAAATAAAAGAGTTCAGTGTTAGGATCAAAATAAATACTGTTATTACCAAATCACACTTCTCAAACAAAAATAATCATTGGACTTTCCGTGAAATGCAGTTAGAAAAAGAAGTGAATTCTTTATGTTACAAATGCAAGAAATTCAAGGCAAATCATTTGTTAAGAGTAAGAGGCGCAGTAATACATCAGGTTAAATAAAGAAAGAATTTTGCAATTATCTCTCTCTCTCTCTCTCTCTCTCTCTCTTTCTCAGAGAAAATATATCTCTAGCTGTCCATATATACATATATATATATATATATATATATATATATATATATATATATATATTTATATATATATATATATATATATATATATATATATATATATGGGTCTAGGACTATTCACTGAAAGCACATTTCACTGAAACTCAAATGACTGCACAAATCACTGAAAGCACAATTCACTGAAAACACAATTCACAGAAACACATTTCACTGAAAGTTATATACGGCCTTTCCCCACTGTAGTGCGACCCCGGAGTTAGTAAATATAGAAAGGGATGGTGGGGGCACTGCCCCCCACATTGGGGGGGTGTAGCCCCCCACATAGTTTGGATATATATTAAATTTAGAAAAGAGTAATTTATTGAAATTGCAAATATCCATGTGTATAGTTCAAAATATTTAAAATAGGTGGGGGTCTACAGCCCCCACACTCCCCAATTCTATATATTCTAACTCCAGGGTCGCACTACAGTGGGGAAAAGGCCATATATAACTTTCAGTGAAATGTGTTTCAGTGAATTGTGTTTTCAATAAATTGAGCGTTCAGTGAATTGTGCACAGTGAAATGTGTTTCAGTGAAATGTGCTTTCAGTGAATAGTCCTAGACCCATATATATATATATATATATATATATATATATATATATATATATATATATAAATAACTGTATATATATATATATATATATATATATATATATGTATAAGTATATATATATATATATATATGTATATGGATTCATGTCACTTCACCTAAAGACCATTTCACTGACACATTTCACTGAGACCAAATCACCTGACGTTAATTTCACCTAAAACTCATTTCACTGACAAGTAGTACTCTAAGGCAAGTCAAAGGTATATGTCCTTTTCTCCACTGTAGTGCGATCCTGGTGTTAGTATATATAGTTGGGGGGGTGGGGGGGTAGGTATAGTCCCTCACCTAGTTGCCTTTTACTAAATAATGTAAAACAAAACCAGACAACATAAAAACATAATGAGTGGGGGGGGGCTAGGCCTCCCCACCCCCTCAACTATATATACTGACACCAGGATCGCACTACAGTGGGGAAAAGGACATATACCTTTGACTTGCCTTAGAGTACTACTTGTCAGCGAAATGAGTTTTAGGTGAAATGCACTTTCAGTGAAATGAAATTTAGGTGATTTAGTCTCAGTGAAATGGTCTTTAGCTGACGTGATAAGAATCCATATATATATATATATATATATATATATATATATATATATATAGATATATATAGGTGTACTTTTGAAGAATGAAAATTCACTACTTCCAACTTCAAAAGTACACCTACAATAATACGAAAATGCACTTTCACGAACGTGCACTTTCGCGAACCCACTAGACCGAACGGGCTAGCAGTCACAGACCTTACTGTTAGGGCACAGGTCATGGTAAGGGGACAGCCCTACTAGGTATCCCCTTACCCTAACCCTTGCCCTAACCTTAAGATTCGTGACTACCACACGACAGTGGAAGACATTCCAAATCGTGCTATGTCCTCCACTGTGGTGCGATAGTCACGGACCTTAGGGTTAGGGCACTGGTTAGGGTAGGGGGATAGTTAGTAGGGCTATCCCCTTACCTTGACCCGTGCCCTAACCCTAACATCTGTGACTATCGCACGACAGTGGAAGACATTCCAAATCGGGCTATGTCCTCCACTGTGGTGCGATAGTCACGGACCTTAGGGTTAGGGCACAGGTTAGGGTAAGGGGATAGTTAGTAGGGCTATCCCCTTACCTTGACCCGTGCCCTAACCCTAAGGTCCGTGACTATCGTACCACAGTGGAGGACCCAGCCAATTTTTCAATGTCCTCCATTGTGGTGTGGTAGGTTCGGTCTAGCGAGCTTAAGCGAAAGTGCACTTTCGTTAAAGTACACTTTCGCTTAAGTGGGAATGCACTTTCCCATTTCGAAAAAGTGAATTTTCATTGTAGGCAAGTACACCCATATATGTATATATATATATATATATATATATATATATATATAAATATACACACACACACACATACATTCTGTCTGTCTATCTATCTATATATTATGGGTGCCATCTCGCTTGTTAAGTTGTCAGCTTATTGTGTGGTTTGCCCTCAGTTTAATTTCTCCAGATGCTTATTTTTATTTATTTATTTTTTTTACATACCTTGACAGAAATTGACCTCTTTTCTAGGTCAGGGCATAAACCATAAAGTTCCTAAAATCAGTATTTCTTTAGTCTTTACTCATCTCAGTTCTCACAATGTGCTCAGAACTGCCTCCTCCTGCAGTTCATATGGGGTCACATGCATTGGTAATATACTGAAGTATGATTATGAATTTTTTTATTAGTCCTGTTGCTCTTACTACTACTATTGGAGCTGCCTGGGGATATTTCTTCCACATTGTTCTCACTTTTGCTTGCAAACCTGATAGCGTATATATAATTTCAGTTATCAGTTCTACTTTTGCTTTGTTTTTTCTTGGGCTACTATATCTGGTTTTGTTGAATCTATTTTTGAACAGTTAGTAATGGGTGATCCCATGTGATATAAACGGCATAATTGTCAACAATGCTTTGTGGTTCATGTTTCTAATGCTTCTCTGAAACTTCTATACTATAGTTTTTGCACAATCCCTAGTGCAAAAATCTTGCCACATTAATGTGCCTTTCAGTATAGAGACCATCAGCCATGAATTTATCACACCCAGCAACTTACATCTGTTTGTTTCTGTGGTGTTTATAAAGTGACATGTATGTAGTGCACTATCTTATGGCAGCCATTATTAACCTTTCATCTTTTGGTTTCAATTCACCTCTCCTTAAACATTCATGCATCAAATCTAGGTCAACATGAGGTTGTTTCAGAAGTTGTAGGTTCATAAGTAAAGCACTAGACTAGCTGCCCTTGCGAGACATTTTAAGCCTGATTATCTTTTTGTGCACAAAATAACCTACTAATTTGATTAAAGATTGGCTGTACCCATTCCATTGTTAATTATGTAATGCCTCTAATGAGAATAACTGGGATCATACCATTGATAACTTCAGGGGGACCCATACATGGGACTTAGAAGCTGCATCAGTCCATTAGTAGTATAGGGGGCGATCCTGGGGTAAACTTTTCTGACTCTCATTCATAGATCTATGTTGCACTTAAAAATGGACAGGGATGAACATTGTTTTATGTGGATGGGGAATCTGTTCCAAAGCAGTGATATCCTCTGCAAAATATGCCTATCACTCCAAACCGATCTGTTGATGTTGCAAAAGAGGTTTAGATCCCTAGAGAGAGTATTTCTGATGACGTTTGACTTGCTGATGTGCAGTAAATCCATCAGTAATGGGTCAGAAGATGCCTTGAGTGCCACACAGGTCCCCTGTTAGCACTCAGTAAGATACTGAATATAGTGACAGAGTTCTGAGCCAGTCCATGTAGGACATGTTGTTTTGCATCTTTTTACTAAAGTATCTCTGTGGGTAATCCAGTTGATGTATGTGTTTGGACAGATATATGTCAAAAGGGGCATCAGTGGGACCAGATGGTGTCCCAGGCTGTGTCCTACATGAGCTCAAAGATTAACTAACCCCTCACCTAAACACACTGTTCAAACTCAGCTTCTCCACAGGCTACATACCCATAGAGTGGTGCACAGCAACGGTTATTCCGCTCCACAAAGGTGGAGCCACAACGGACCCCATGAACTATCGCCCTATAAGCCTGACTAGCTTGGTCTGCAAAGCTATGGAGTGCATCATCATGGATCTCATTAACAGAGACATTGGAAACCTCCAAACATTGGACCCAACCCAGTTCAGCTTTGTTAAGGGCAGATCATGCTTCCTAAACCTGGTGGACTTCTTTGAGACAGTTACCAAGGCTATAGATGAGGGAAAGGTGGTCCACACAGCCTACCTAGACCTTGCAAAGGCCTTCAACACTATTCCCCACTCAGGTATTATAGACAAACTCACCAGCCTGACCATAAACCCCTATGTCACGAGATGGGTTGCCAACTGGCCCACAGACAGAACCCACATGGTAAGAGTTGCAGGAGCTAGGTCTGACTCTAAACCGGTTACAACTGGCATTCCCCAGGGCTCAGTCCTAGGACCCCTCCTTTTCGGCATATACTTATCAGAGGTACAGGCAAGCACAGGAGGACTATGGCTCACCAAGTTCGCAGACTACTGCAAACTAGGGGCTATAATTGACTCTCCAGCTGACACAGACATCCTCCAAAAGGGTCTCCCTGAGAGAGATACCTGGTGTCAAAACCATGGTCTCGAGCTAAATGCCAAAAAGTGCATAGTCATCCCCTTTGGAAACAAAACAAAGTACCCACAAACTACCACATAGGTGGTAGCCTCCTAAATACAGAAGACGTAATAAGGGATCTGGGGACCCAAGTAGATAGTAACCTCTCCTTTGATAATCAAATTGACAAAGTGGTTCAAAAATCCTTCTATGTGGCCCACCTAATCACAAAAGGGTTTGCATCCAGATCGAAAGAGGTCATTGGGCCCTTCTACGCATCACTCATCAGACCCATCAGAGAGTACAATGCCCCATTTGGGATGTACCTTACAAGACACCTGCAACAACTGGAAAGACCACAGACGTTCCTCACCAAGAGGATCACTGGCCTCACGCAGATGCCCTATGCAGCTCTACTGAAGAAACTCCAGCTGTACTCGGTTGCATACCGCCTACTCAGAGGTGATCTCTGCCTGACATGCAAGGCCATGTCCAACCCAGAATTGATGGACATGCTCCACCTAAAGAAAACCATATCCCCTCGAGCCACATGCTCCAGGGATCTAAACCTCACCACAACAATAAATAGGACGTGCTGGAGGGATAGATTCCTGTCCCAGAGACTTCCCATGCTCTGCAACAAGACTCCAATCTACATTAGGCAGAGCTCCTCGCTAACCCTCTTCAAGAGAAACCTTGACGAGTGGATGGGAGACAGAAAGTTTACCCCAGGAATCATTTCAATGGCTCTGCTGGACAGAGGCACAGTTTGCTAATCTAAGGGGGTGGTGAAAGCCAACACATTCCAGCTAGGCTTATAAATGCCTTCGAGCAGATAGCCTAGTACCTACCTATGAACCTATGAACCTATGATTGGCCAAATGTGGGCTGAGTAAAGGGGGACAATAAACTCCCCAGTTATAGACACAATCTCCTTGTTTATAAGCTCAGCAATATAGAAGGAATTTCTTACAAGAGATACATGTTGGTCAAAAATCAGTTCACTGTCCATATAAGTTCCTCTGTGCTGGAGGGACTAATTTGTCTCCCAGTGACTGCCACAACTTTGAAACAGGCTGCCAATTCATGTGAAGCAGAGCACCTCTATGACAGTGTTCAAAAGGAACTTGGAACAGTGGATGCATCACCGTAAATTCTTACCGGGGATAGCACCCACAACCCTCCTGGACATGGACAGTCATTAATAAATACATTTGTGAGTATTGACTAGAGTATCATTGGTATTACATTGGAATGAAATGGCTATGCTTGAAATGACCTCCGGGTTGATAGCCTAGCAGCTTCCTATGATTTTATGATCCTATGATCCCAAATAACTGAATCAGCTCTTAAGGGCATATTCTCAATGTGGTAGTAGCCTGGAGTACATAATTTCCCAATGGATACAATAATGCATTTTTTGACATTTAATTTCAGACCATGATTTTGACAACAGTTATTTATTTGAGACAAACCTTCCTGCAGGAAGGCACAGTCATTTGGGGAGTCAGTGACTGCTCCCAGCTTGAAGTCATCAGCAAACTTAGTCCACCAGAGTCATTTGGTATCGGCATTTGCTTCAGAAACACAGATGCTAAACAGTAAGGATCCCCACACAGAACCTTGAAGAACTCCACTGGTGACTGGACTCTTTGTGGAGGTTACTTCCCCTATTTCGATTATCTGCATCCTATCTGTGAGCCAGCTGGCAATCCAGCGGGTAACATACAGGTTTATTCCCAGTTTATTTAGCTTTTCTATTATGTCTGAGTGGGTAATTGTGTCAAAGCATAGACCAGGTTGAGATATGTGGTGTGTACGATTCTGCTTTCATCCATTGCTTTGGTAAATTTTTCAAAAAAATCCACCAGGTTGAATAAGTCCTTGACAAATCCAAAACTGAGACAGTTCTAATATCTAGAATTTCGCTATGTCACAGTTGATTAGTTATATGATAAGTCTTTCCATGGCTTTTCTTATGAGGCTGGTCAAACTTATGGGTCTGTTATTGCCTGGGTCTGTGGAAGGTCCTTCGTTATGCAGGGGAATGACTGTAGCTGTTCGTCATTCACTTGGTACAAAACCTGTATGGAAGCTAAGACTGAACAGTGTGGTTGTGGCTAAACTGTGCTTTATGCTACTTAAGATGCTTCCAGGGATCTGTAGCTATACCTGTGAACTGACATTAAAGTTTGCAAGTGTGAAGTAAGGGTAGGGGTTGAGTTGTGTCTGTTTTGGTAGTCTTAGAATCAGTTGAGTGCATATGCACAACTGTCTGTGTGTATGTGCATGTGCATGCATTATATTTGTTACACAAGGTTGTGTTACATTGACAGTATTGCCTTGTAAGAGTAAACATTTTTTACTCAGTTTGGTCTTAAGCACTGAGTTTTTCATAAGTATAGCCAAACAATTTACTTACGCTGTACTGAAAAGCTCCGAAAAGGGTAAAACACGGTATGTGTACAACTAGTGGATTTTGTCTTTTTTGACTTTAATTCACCAGTAAAGACTTAAAAAGTAAAAAGTCATGAACTATCAGAAGGCATGTAGCTCAAAGTACATTTCTGAGATATCACTTACATATATCCCATGAGCCTCTACTACAAGAGGTTTAAGGTTTTACACAGAGAAGACTATAGCTTTACTGAGCCTTCCTGGAGTTAAGACATACTTACATACATATATACATATAAATATATATAAAAATCTTTAAACAGTCTTGCATTATATATAACCGATAGCAGTATATACCCAATATATCCAACACAAACAAACAATGTAATGAAGCTAAAAAGTGGAATGCCAATAGCAAACACTTGGTATATGGAGATATGAATAGCTTCCTAGGTTGATACTAGAGAAGAGAACAGTTAGGCCTTATGAAGTATAACCACTGCTTTCTCATTGAGTTCTACCTCCCATGATTTTGCCTTAGTTGCTAGTGAAAGCATTGTATATACGCATTTGATTTTTTTTCACTAAGATGTTTATAGAGCTGATCTTATATTTTCAACATATATTGCAGGGAGACAGGGTATATCCACTGACTGGAAATATTAAGTTTCATATCTTCACAATAAGGGTCATCAATTTACAATGTTCAATCCCATGTGTTCTAATTAGTCCTACAACCTTAATCAAGGTTATTATTTCCAACATCTAAGTAGAACATGTCCAGAAAACTACTTCTACATGCAAGAAATCTAATTTTTGTTAACATTTAGAGGAATCTCAGCTGTCTAACATGAAAAGGCGATACATTCCATCTTTGGTCTACACTATACTGAAAATATTTTTTATCTACGATTCTCTTTGCATTTCCCAGTTCTACTAATAATTTATTACTCAAGGTACTCATGTCATTTCTTATAAACTTTTATTCCTTGAGTATATTCAATAAAGTCATCACTTAGGCATTTATAAACCCAAATCATACCCCCTCTGATTTGCCTATAATACATTGACTATAGAGTGACGTTTATTAATCTTTCCTTATACATTTAACATTTCAAACCATTCCATTTTCTAGTGAAGTATCTTTGCACCTTTCCTAACCTAATAATGTATGCCGTACTATACAAACAAAACTGAATAATATATTCCATAACTGGTCCCACTACTGACTTGTCTGTAGTAATTATTGCAGTTATGTTCTCAGATGTTAATCTAAATGTAAATCTTAATATTGTTCTAATTACAGAGCAACATTTTCTTTGTATGTTTCCTACATGGGACTCAAACTTCAGATTTTTATCAATAACATTTTCTAGATTTTCAAAGAAGTTCCATTCTTCAACTATGATATTGTTTAAACTATAAGGATACTTTGAGTTCTCAATCCCCACATGCAGAACCTTGCACTTAGTGCTATTAAGTGTTATTCTTTTGATAATGCTCACAAACGTAATTTATCCAGATCTATTTGTGTTCCTCATTTCTCTTTAAATGAAGATACCAGTCCCACTATTTTTGGTGTTATCTACAAATTTTACAGGTCACCATCTTTCTGTCACTGGGAACATAAATATAAACACACATAGAACAAATACAGATCCGAAACCAATCCCAGTTTTACTTACCTTTTAAAATCACATAGTCCCTTAACCAAGTTTCCTGTATGCAAATTTTAACCTTTCTATCACTCAGCCAGTTTATTATCCATTAAATTGCATATTTATTAAAACCCCATTCTTCCATTGCTGTTAATATAGCAAAATGGGGTACTGAGTTAAAGGTCAACACATCAGCTGGGATATTAGTATTCACAACAAGAACCACATTGGCAAAAATACTAAGATTGTTTGTAGTAGATCTCTGATGTGTAAATCCATGTTGTTAAATGTCCATGTACATATTCTTGCATGTTCTGTCTATAATGTTTATCAAAATTCTTTCAAGGCATTTTCAAGGGTGCTTGTTAAACTGATTGGTCTAAAGTGATCCACCTTATAAGAAGTTCCCATTTTATAAATAGGAATTATATTTGGACAGTTCTAATGAGGTATAAATGCATCTTCTGTTAGGGTGTGCTGAAATGAAAAAGGTTAGAGGCTCTATTAGACTATATCTCTAATGTCTGATAAGAAATAACTGTTTATTTCACCTGTTCCTGGTCTTTTCTTATATTTGTCATTGCATTAATCACCATTTCCTTAGTTATCATTGGATACTGTGCATCTATAATCATTTTCCTTGGCACATTTCTATGGCCTAGTATCATTACCTACTATTTTAGAAATCATATCTACAAAACATGCCATAACTTTATCTAGATTAATGTAATGCTCTCCTTCAATAGTCTAGATATTTCTATTTTCTCCATTCCTATAATATTTAACATACACTTTCTTATTATTTCTAACATGTCTTACAGTTTTAACTCATAGTCCCACTTTGTTTTCCTTACGGTTAGTTTCACCTTCTTAACACTGTCCTTACACTTTGTCATGGTCTGTTGGGTATCTTCTCATAATAATCCATACTCTGCATATTTTCTTAATTCGGTTTTTGAAATAATCATTAAACCAAGGGGGATATGGCTTTGATTAGACTTGGCATTTTCTCCTATTCATAAAATATCTTCCACATGACATGAACACTATTTCCATCAAACTCTTTTTTCAACATTCCCATGTACTTTACATATTATTACTATTATTAATTGTTTTATAATCTTTCTATATACATTCCTTTTCTCAAATTACATGTTTTTGGACCTTTCTAAGTAAAATAACAGTTTGAGGTTTAGGGCAAGTTATGTGAGCCAATAACAAACACACTGGGCCAAATTCCAAAAGAGTTGCTCTCAGTCTATGTCTACCCTGATTCTGCAAGGTTTGCTCGCACTGTATTTGGCTTAGTTTGGTGTAAAGCTTATGTGTAAACAAGCTTATGCTGGGGTCAGATCCCAAAAGACCTAATCTCAGCCTGCTTTCAGTGTAAGTGGTCACTTACACTGAGATCAAGTCATTTGGAATTGGGCTCACTATTGTAAATGATGAATCAGATGGAAAACCCAGTATTGAATCTAGTTTGTTTAGAATAATTGAATTTTCTTGGATGTCCAGATGTTATGCAATAAATTAGGGCCACTTCACATTTAATATGAGGGACTCGGGCACCCAAGTTGACAGCAACCTGACTTTTGACCACCACATTGCCTCCATTGTACGGAAGGCTTCTATGTGGCCCACCTCATAAATAAAGGTATTTCATCCAGGAACAAGGAGGTAATAACATCCCTGTACTCCTCCCTTATCAGACCCATTATCGAGTACAATGCCTCCTTCTGCATATACCTTGCCAAACACATGCAGCAGTTGGAGAGACCACAGAGATTCCTGAGCAGGAAAATTCAGGGTCTCAAACACCTATTCTATACATATAGGCTAAAAGCCCTGTCCCTGTACTCAGTCTCATACAGACTGCTCAGAGGTGACCTGTGTCTGTCAAACAAGGCCATTTCAGATGCAGCCTTGATGGAGATGCTGCATATCTGTAAGACAAACTCCACTTGGGCAACCCGCACGCAAGGCCTTAACCTTGTCTGTGACATTAATAGAACTTGATAGCAGGATAGATTTGTGTTCCAAAGACTCCCCCATCTGTGAAATAGACTCCCTCTCCATGTCAAGCAGAGTACCTCTCTAGCCCTCTTTAAGAGGAACCTGGACGACTGGAAGGGAAACAGAAAATATGCCCCTGGGATCCCACCTGTGTACCTGCTGGACAGGGGAAACAGGTGCTGACTTTGAGGCAACATGGACAAAATTCTTGGCTAGGCTTATAAGGGCCTCCAGGCCAATAGCCTAGTATCATCCTATGAACCTTTGAACCTATGCAATGGAGAAGGGATGTTGCCTTGCGTAAGTACCATATCTTACAGCTTCTTTGCAGTTTCAAAATAAAAGTCCTTATCCTCTGCTTGTCTGATTAGTGTACAGTTTATTATATAATAAATATGATGCATGTAGTGTGCAGCAAAATACAGTGGAGGCAGCAGCACAGATAATGTCATATATTACTGAAACTGTCCCAAATTACACTGCTGATAAACTGAATTAAACTGAAACTTCTATAACTCTGAAAACAGAACTACACTGATCTGTCTTCTGTAACTACTGTAACTTCTGAATGACCTTCTGTCTTGAAAGCATCTATATTAACATATAAACTCTGTAAATTTCCTTTGTTCATTTTACGTGCCTTCATAACCTTGGTTCCAAAGCATTGTACCATCTAAATAAGATTTTGTATTTCAGGTGCCTAATCTGCAAATGTCTCCAAACTGTCTGTGTCTCTGTAAGGTGTTAAAAAAATGTTCCCCACTATTGCACATCTTTATAAGTGTTTTCTCCTGAAGGTTATTTTACTGAAACATTGCTTTGTTTTGAAACTGCATTTATTAAAACTGCATGTAAAATGTGTGGTACAAAACTAAGATATGCTTTACAATGGCTGCCTTTCCAAGCCTATGCAAAGAGAACACTGCATTTATGTTGGATTTCTTCTAACAAAACTATATTTATGCAAAACTGGACCTTACATAAAACATAACACTCTTCCTGCATACTGCCTCATCTTTGTCCTGTCATGCTGTCCTCAGCTATTCATGCTACCAGCACTGTAATGTTATTTTGCTATCACATACATGTTTTGAAAGTACCAGATAGCAACTGTAAGGGCAGGTCATAGTCATTGTGCTGTTAGCTGTGACACAGTCCTGATTATACTATGGAACTAAAAATAGATTTGTCATGTGAGAAAGGAGCATATTATTTCAAGTATCCAACATTTCAGTGGAACATAGATGACTTTATAATAAGCAAGAGGGGAAAATAAAATTACTTCTGGAAAATAAAAATTAACAGTCTAAATTTTAAAACATTCGGTGGTATTCTAACAGGAATTTGTGCTGGCTGCACATATACAGGGCTTTAGCACAATTCTTAAACAATAGCCAGGCCTTGTTTGTAGATGGTTTGGAAGAACGAATGCATTATCAGGCACTAATGACATTCAAATGAAGTTAGGATAAATATTTTGTGACTATGTTATGTAAATGAGGCATCATTCCTGACTTTTTGCAACTCATGCTTTAAAGCGGTACAGAGTACCCTAGCAGTGTAAAGTTTCAGTGTCTTCCACACTTTTAGACCAATAGCCACACAGAAAAGGGATAAAGAAGGAGGTATCTCAATATACATCAATAACAAGCATACCTCTAGGGTGGTCAAACAGGATGATGTACTGGAGGTCCTCCATGTGTAAATTACCATAGTCAACATTCTGTACCATATCCTAGCCAGGTATTTTTCACCATCCATATCCCAAGAAGTTTACAATGGTTCACAGGTTCATAGGTGTGTACTAGGCTAATGGCCCTGGGGCCTTTACAAGCCTAGCCATAGGATTACCTTGGCATAGTGCTACCAGACCTTAGTTCCCAGTGCCTCTGTCGAGTAGAGCCACTGCTGGTGTTATCCCCGGGGTGAATTTTCTGTTTCCCATCCACTCATCCAGATTTTTCTTGAAGAGGGTCAGTGAGGTGCTCTGCTTGACATGTATGGGAAGTCTGCTCCATAGCATGGGCAGTCTCTGTGTTATGAACCTGTCCCTCCAGCATGTTCTATTAATTGTAGTAATGAGGTTGAGGTCTCTGGAGTATGTGGTGCGGAGGGATTGGGATTTCTTTAGATGTAGCATTTCCAACAGAGCTGGGTTAGACATGGCTTTGTAAGTCAAGCAGAGATTGCCTCTAAGTAGGCGATATGAGACAGAGAATAGTTGGAGTTTTTTGAGTCTGTCCATATAGGACAAGTGTTTAAGGCCTAGGATCCTCTTTGCGAGGTACTTTTGTGACCTCTCCGGTTGTTGCAGGTGTCTAGTGAGGTACATGCCAAATGGTACATTGTACTCGATGATTGGTCTAATGAGGGAAGAGTAGAGGGAGACAATGACCTCTTCCTTCCTGGATGCAAAATCCTTAGTAATGAGATGTGCCACATAGAAGGACTTTCTGACCACAGTGGCAATGTGGTGATCAAAAGAGAGGTTGCTGTCAACCTGTGTTCCCAGTTCTCTTATAACATCTTCTGTGTTCAGTGGACTACCATCAATGTAGTAGTTCATGGGAACTGTTTTTTTTCCAAAGGGGATGATGACACATTTTTTGGCATTGAGCTTAAGGCCATGGTTCTGACACCAGTCATTGGTCACAGTGAGGCCATTCTGTAGGATGTCAACATCACTTGGGGAATAATAGCTCCCAACTTGCAATTGTCTGTGAACTTTGTCAGCCAGAGTCCCTTCATGTTGTGATGGACTTCAAAGAAGTAGATACCAAACAGGAGAGGACGCAGGACTGAACCTTGTGGGATTCCACTCATGACTAATCGGCATTCTGACTTGGAGTCAGCTACTTTCATACTGTGGGTTCTGTCTGTCAGCCAGTTTGCAACCCACCTAGTGATATAGGAGTTGAAGCCAAGCTTAATGAGTTTTTCTATGATTCCTGAGTGGGGAATGGTATCAAAAGCTTTGGCCAGATCAAGGTAGGCTGTATGAACCACCTTGCCTTCATCCAGAGCTCTGGTGACTGACTCAAAGAAGTCAACCAAGTTGAGCAGGCATGATCTACCCTTCACCGTGCGGCTGATTGCTGCTATCTCTCACAATCCAGTTTCTACCACCACCAAAAGGGTAAACCCCCAGTTGCAAAAATGTCCCAAAGTCACAAAACAAAAAAATCCTTATACATCCAAAGGTAGCCCAATGTATATTCACAGTACCTGATAGAGTCCAAACGCATGGGGATGGGCCGATGAGCTTAAAATAAGTTAGCGTATGTTGAAAAGAATGCTTCTTCGCCTCATCCCCTATTTAGAATGACAAACAATGTCCTGGTTATTCCCCTCTGTAGAAAAGGTATAACTATATTGAAAAAAGCAATAAAGATGTTCTCCAGATGGTATAACCAACTAAGTTAAGTCTTCCTCTGACATGGGAATCTCAATCCACAACATGCCACCGACCAACAGCAAGGGAAAAATGCAATATCAAGAAGAGCAGGCCCCTGCACGTATGGTAGCTGCACGACTCCAAAATCCAATCGCATTCCAAAAAACTTGTGAGCCAGCAAACAGTGACAAGCATAAAGTAATTTATTTGTTAGGAAGACATAAAGCTAAGAATAAAGCAAACCAGTTTCGGCTGTCAAGCCTTCTTCAGTGCATTAAATTAATTAAGCATACAGGCAAATATATATAGTATAGCACCACCTGAAGTCAGTAGGTGTAAATTGCATCCTTCATTAAAGATATTCATTCAAACCTAGGGGAAACAGGGCACCCAATTTAATGATCCATTTTTTCTCCATATTGTTTAATAACTGATGCCATCCTGATTTGTTATTACGGTTTCACTGTATTCTATCAAACACTGTAAATCTAAATGTGGCTTTGGGGTGTTTTGTGTATGTTTATAAAGTGCACTTGTTAGTTTACCAGTTCTAATATCACTGAAGTGTTCTGATATTCTGAATTTGACACACCTGGATGTTTGTCCCACATAGAAGACTGAACAGTTACAGGAAGCCATGTAAATCACCCATTCAGACTGGCAATTGGCAAAAACATTTTATAGAGAATACTTGTCCAGTATTTTTACTAGTAAATTCTTTCATTTTAGACATATCAATGGGTACAGTGTCCGCATGGGAAGCATCCCTGCAAGGGCCCCTCTTCCAAAGTTATTTGTTTAGGGCTGTTGTCAGATCTGTTCACTTAATTAAATTAATGCACTGAAGAAGGCTTGACAGTTGAAACCAGTTTGCTTTATTCTTAGCTTTATTCTAACAAAAAGTTACTTTATGCTTGTTACTGTTTGCTGACTCTACAAGTTTTTGGATCGATATAGGAGGTACCATTGTGCAGTAGCTCAGAGCAAATCTGGGTATTGCCGTGGAGATTCTTTACATAACTATAGAAGGCCTTGTGGTTGTCTTTACTATCTGCTGAAATTCTGTTTTCATACCTAGCTTTAGAGGATTTGATGAGGGATCTCAACTTTTTGTTGAGGCAGATAAGGGAGTTTTTCCAGTCTTGGGACTTCACCTTATTCCACATCAGTTTCCTCCTTCTGTTGTACAGTTTGTTTATGGCAGGGGACCACCAGATTGGCTTCCTTTTTTTGGAGGAGAGTGTCTTGGTTCTATTGGATATGGCGAGATCCACACATTTGTGTACGTGTTCGTACAGTGCATTGGTGTATGATTCTGCAGTCATGCAACTATTCTCCATTTGCATAGGTGTCGTGAAGTTAGCCACCTCTGTTTTTAGGATCCCCAAAGTTAGCTTTAGGGAAGTTTTTCTTGGTGGTTATCTTTGCTGGGGGCATGGGAGGGATGTGGATTTCCAAGGTGATTAGTTTGTGGTCAGATCTAACCAGGGAGGAGCTGACTATTGTTGTAGAGCAATGGTTGACCATGTTAGTAATGACCAGGTCAAGGATGTTGCTACCTCTAGTGGGGGTAAGAATGAACTGGTCCAGGTCATTGGAATTAATGAACTCCAGGAATTGTTGGGCAAGTGTATAGGTAAATGAATAGTTTACCCAGTTAATGGAGGGGTAGTTGAAGTCGCCTAGCAAGAGAGTGTTAGGTTGGACCCTAATATTCTCCAGGGTGCTTAGGAACTTACTTGGACATACTGCAGACACTTACCATCCAACCTAACACCCTACTCATGGGAAACTTTAATTACCCCTCTATAGATAAAGAATTCTACACAGACTCAAGTCTATAGGCACAGAGATCCTTGGACTTCATAAGTACAAACACCTTTGACCACATAGTGAATATACCCACCAGACGCTCCAACATATGGAACCACATGCTTACTAATATGGGAGAATACCGCACCGCCTCCCCCAATGTCTCATTCACCCTAGTAAGTTCTGACCATAAAGCTGTCTCCTTCAAAAATATCAAAATCAACTCCGTAATCCCATTAAAACCTGTAACAATTAGGAACTATTCTGTGTCAAAATTACGTTTTATTAAGTGATGGATTGTCAAAAGTCAATGCCCCTCCAAACCTAGAGAACACAAAAGCCTGTGCTGAATTGCTCTTAGAATCACTGTACAACCATGTCAATAGATGCATAGAGGCTGCTGTAACTACCAGAAGTAAACCCAGGACTAGTCCTAGAAACTGTCCCAAATTAAACAGGATATACAACAAAAGGCAAAAAATGATGGCATTAATCAGGAGGGGTAATTCCCATAAAAATAGAAACTGTCTCATCAAAGAAAATAGGCAACAAAAAGAGCTAATTAGGTCACATAAAGCCAACTTTGAGGTTAAGATAGCTTCCCAGGTGAAAGATAACCATAAGGCCTTGTACAGCTATGTCAAAAACCTCAAGATCAGTAAACATCAATGGGCTGAACTGATGGTTAATGGTGCCACATTCACAGAGCCTGGTGATATAGTGAACTGTTAGCAGACAAATTCAGTTCCAACTTTACCTTTCTCTTATCCCTAACCATCCCCTCAAAAATACTCTCAAACATAACCACATCAGCTATAACTAGGGAGCATGTACTGGCTGCACTCACTAAAGCCAAGAGGATGGCCTCAGTGGGTCTACATAACATCCCAAGATGCCTCCTGAATAGTCTAAAATATGACTTATCAGGAACTCTGGAGTCATTATTTAACTGCAGTCTTAAAACAACCTTTGTGCCATGTAAATACAGGACTGCAATGGTCATCCCCCTTCATAAGGTAGGACCTTCAACAGATCCTAGAAACTACAGACTCATTAGTCTGACTAGTCTTAGTTGTACAGCCATGGAAAGAATTATCATGGAAATTATCAACAAGGACATAGGAGACCTCCACACACTGGATCCATCCCATCTCTCTTTGTCAAAAAAGGTTAGGCTCACTGAATTGGGTGGACATCTTTGAAAAGGTCACTAAGGCAATGGATGAGAGGAAAATGGTACATACTGAATACTGAGATCTGGCTAAAGCATTTGATACAATGCCCCACTTGTACATTGTTGACAAACTTATGGAACTAGGTACTTATGGAACTAGGTATAAATCAATTTATAACAGACTGGCTAGCTAGCTAGTTCACTGATAGGATCCAAGAGGTTAGAATTAGTGAGGCCACCTCTACAAAGAGACCAGTCACCAGTGCAGTCCCCCAGGGCTCTGTGCTGGACACGTTCCTCTTTGGCATCTACTTCTCAGATGTCAAAGCCATTCTCAAAGGCCTTTGGATGCCCAAGTTTGCAGATGATTGCAAACTGGGAGCAGTCATTGAATACCCCCAAGATGAGAACACCCATCTGGATAGTCTAATACAGACAAACATTTGGCACCAAAGCCATAGCTTAAAACTCAATACCAAGAAATGCATTATAGTACCTTTTGGGAAGTCTGCCACCCTAGGAAAGTATGCCATCAATAAAACACCCTTAAAAGTTGATTCGCTAGTCATGGATCTGAGAACTTGTGTAGATAGTAAACTAGCACTCAACCAGCATGTGTCTAAGGTAGTAAGAAAATCCTTCTATGTTGCTCAGCTTATAAGCAAGGGCATGGCATCTAGGTCCAGAGTGGTCATCAAGGCACTGTATTCGGACATCATCAGACCCAGCATGGAGTTTAATATCCCCTTTGGTATGTACCTGAGCAGACACATGCATCAACTGGAATGTCCACAAAGGTTCCTTACAAAAAGAGTACAAGTAGTGAACACAATGTCCTATGCTGATTGCCTCAAAGCCTTGTCTCTTCACTTAGTATCACACAGACTTCTGAGAAGTGATCTTTGCCTGGCATATAGGACATCCCTGGACCCTTTTTTGATGAACATTTTGCACATCCACAAAACAAACAGCATCATAACTACTAGATTAAAATATCTAAATTTTGCTTGTGCCATAAATAGGATATGTTGGAGATACAGATATGTTTCTTAGAGAACTCCCATTCTCTGGTACAGGTTCCACATCCATGGGAAGCAGAGTTCCTCCCTATCCCTTTTAAGCACAACTTGGACCAATGGATGGGTAATCAGAAATTCATCCCGGTCTGGCTCTTATCTCTGACGGACAGAGGCAGTCAGTAAATCACCACCTATATACATCAAATTTGTGGGGCACATTTGTGCTGCATGGATAGGCTTATAAGGGCCTTGGTGGTAATTAGCCTAGTATGCACCTATGAACCAATAAACCATAGTCACTTTTCTATGCACATCAACACCGTGTGCACAATCCTCACAGAGTGCAAAGTCATCCCTGTCTATCTACTTTGCAATCAGTAAAGCTGCCTCTTATTGCTAATAGCCTGGTTATCTGCACTTGTGTAATAAGTGTTATGGACTAGAGTCACTGCAGTACATAGTGAAATCAATTATCTATTCACCTTCCACACTGTATGACTGTCATTGCTGCAGTTGCCTGACAGAGTAATGGTTTGCAAATCACCTCTAATGACTGCAGCAGCATCCTTATCAGCATCAAATGTGGAATAATAATCCTACTTGTTAACCAGGTAGGTCCACTGGACACACAGTACCTTTTCAGAAGTAACCAGGAGAAATGCCTGGTTAAGTGACCATGTGACAAGGTCAAATAGGTGGCAAATAAGGGTTGAGGGAATCAAACCCTATTCCATAAAAACGACATCTTATAGCCTAAACCTCTGCACCAACTGTCAGACTTAGGGAAGGCTGTTTGCATAAGTCTTATAAAAAGTGAAGACTTGCCTCTTCCATGTACTTTGCATTTGGACATTTTTGTAAAAAGTAAAAAAGTGCTCCTCTTTCTAACCCTTTGGTATAATTTTTAAAGACCAGTACTATTATTTGTAATGACCAAAGGTTGAGAGGTAGCCTTAATGCTGATGTGTGAAGAAGTGCGTGTCATTTTAATGTGTACTGAAGTTATTACATCTATAGCTGTGATTGCTTCCTGTTAGGGGGTGTTACTAGGTAGGAGGGTGTATGTAATGATGTACTACTATCACTATCAACCTTTGCAGTATAACTAGGGTTACCAACGGTCCCTGTTTATGAGGTACAGTCCATTTTTGGGCAGTTGTGTTCTGTGAAAAAAGCAAACTAAAAAATGGCAAACGTCCTTAGATTTTAGGACAAAAACATTTCCCAAGATTTTTAGTAGTGGCATAAGCGGTTATTTTGTATCTGAAACACATAAAAGTTATAACAAAATAGCATAAGCAAGTCAAATACTGCAGGAATAAGCTTTTATTTTGGCAAAAAGTGAAGTTCTGTCCTTTACACTGGCTGTGGGTATGTTTTGTCCTGCAAATTTCAAGTTTCTACAAAAAATATCTCACTTTCAGCATTTGTAAAGGTGACAACCCTAAGTATAACATGTCAGCAGTAGGCACCTTCACACATGCACATAGCTGTGAAAATGGCACTGTACATACTCCCAGTCATGTCATTTTTGAGGTATACCAGAAAAGAGATGTTTCCCATGCAAACTCATAGCATCCATGAAGATGTGGTTCTCATCATGACTAAAGTTGTCCCTTCTGTGTTTTGTTCCCTGTTGCTGCAGCACATATTGGGCCAACGTTAAACCACCACACAACACCTAAACTATTTAATTAATGCAAGTTCATAATAAAGATTAAAGAAGAGCAGTGAGTGAAATAGTACTTCCACTGTGTCATAGTCCCCCCTACTGCAAATGTTAAAGGTAGAAGTATAACTGACTCATCTTAAGATGTAGCATTGTGCACGATGATGTGCTTCAATAACTTTGTTACTGTCAACCTTTCCCATTCCCATTGACAGTTGACAGCAGAAAGACTCTTAACACCTGCATATAGTAGTGGAAAATGGCACCTTACATATTCCCAGTACTGTCATTCATAAGCCTGCAAAATACTTGTAACTAACATGTCTCACCACTAAACTAATGGTTCTGGACAGCTGGTGTCACTATATTACACCCCTTGTGTTTTCCTACTAATTTATGGATCTTAATTATACTTTTCTCAGCCTGTTGATGGTGATCATAACCCTGTGCAGTTAAAAGTGGCAGACCAAGGCCAATTGACATATGTTGGGTCTGATTTAGAAACATCTTATGCAAGTGAGGCTCAGCAAAGCGGATGTCTATAAATCGCATTACTACATGGATGTGTATCTTGTTCTATAGGCATAAATGTGCTTGGATGGCCAGCCTGCAAGCGGTAACATGGAACTACTTCACAAGCTTGAAGTTTCAAAACTTCAAAATGCAAATGGTCGAGACCATAAGATCAAAGTCTTGAAACTTTGAAATTGTAATAAAAATAAATAAATAAAAATATTTTTTTTTTACATTTTTGCAGGGAGGGCAAACTCCTCTGCAATCCCACACCCCCTGCTAGGTGAGCTCCATTGAAAATGTTCAAAGTTTCAAAACATCGATCTTATGGTCTTAATCATTTGCGGTTCAAAGTTATGAAACTTTGAGCTTGTGAAAAGAACCCGTTGACACACAATGATCTTGTGAATATGTATACCTGTCAAGTATGCTATACCATTAACATACTAGTTATAAGTTTCTACTACAATTTATGGCTACTGAAACAGTGCCAAAACTCTTCTTAAAAGCAACCATTAGCACTGTTTGCAAAATACACCCACACCCAAAATATACTAAAGGCAAAACCGAACACCATTCACAGCCTACAGCCAATGATCCCCCAAGAACAAAGTGTATAAGAAAAGCAAACATTTTACCTAGTACTCTTGTCATGAGGGATTCTATTGTATGACAAGTCAATGCCCCTCTTACCAGGCTGGACAAGGAAAAGATAATAGTTAGTTGACTACCTGGAAACAGGATCGGCAATATCATGCACACACTCAGTTTCCTGCAACACAGGTATCAATATGCTTTTTTCATAGTCCATGTGAGTGTAAATGACCTGAGATGTACCTCACTGGACTGCATGAAGAGAGACATTATGGATCTCTCTGAATATGTGTCACAGACAGGTACTTGCCTTGCACTGAGCAGCATTCTACCTTCTCTAGGAATGATACCAAAGTATAAACAGAAAATGACTGATTTTAATAATTGGTTTAGTTTCTGGTGTCAGTCCTGGGGGAGCCAAAATGTATCAGCATGGAAGGACATGTTTAACAGACCACATTGTTTTGCTAAGAATGGATTGTACCTGCGATATTGGCTAACGTTTTATCCATCCTCTCCTTAGACCCTGTTCAGGCACAATATCAAAATGACAAAGCTACCAACATAGCAAAAAAAACCTCAAAGTAACCTTCAGGTATTACTGCTCAGTGCTAGGACCCAAAGAACAAACTCCTTATCGTATAAGCTCCCTCACTCTGGAGAATGTGGCCATTTGTGATGTCAATGAGACTTGGTTTAAAGCCACAGAAAGTACTCTGGTAGTGCAAGGCTACAGTGCCTTCCACACATTTAGGCCAACAGCAGCATATACAGGGGCTAGTGGCAGAGGTTTCTTAATCTACATTAGCAACAAATACAACGCTATGTTTGTTAAACAGCATGATGCCCCCTCCACGTCCAAGTCTCCACAGACAAGGTTCCTTACCATGTTCTGGCCAGCTACAGGTTACACTGTATGACCCATGATGCTCACAACTCTTACCCAGCCCTGCTAGAAGCACTCTCCAGACAACCAAATACCCTATTTATATGTGATTTTAACTATGCCTCTGTAGATTGGGAGAGTTATTCTGCCTCTAACAAGTGCAATGTTTCCTGGACTTTATCAACAGAAACATCCTGGACCAGACAGTGCGCACTCCAACCAGAGGATCAAACATACTGGACCTAGTACTCACCAAGATGGGAGAGAATTGCACTCTAACCTGTGTCACTCCCTCATTGTTGAGATCAGATCACAAAGCTGTTTCCTTTGAAATAAAAATCAAACTGGAAAACCCAACTAAACCCATAACAGTAGGAAATTATTCTAAAGCAAACTACATCCTGTTAAGCAATAGATTTCCAAAATTCACAGCTTCCCCAAACCCCCAAAAATAGCTACCTATGCAGAATTATTAAGCAAACGCACAAGTTAAGCTGACACCACAGTGAGGAGGTCCCACAGTAGGAATAAAATAAGTAAAAACTTTAATCACAATGTACAGAATACAAATAATGAAGTGAAATAAAACCACAGGAAAATAACACTTTAGGATTTGCCTTCATCAGATCTTAATAGAAACCACACCGTCTTCATTTTTAAAGACTCTCAGTATTGCTGAATGTGACTCATGCAGTAGTTTTTATGTTGGCAAGACAAACAGATCACTCAAAGATCAGATTTTGAAACATCTCAGTGACATTAGGCTTCATAATAGAACTAATGCCTTATTTTAGCATATTTCATTTCATGGTGGACATAGTTTTTGCTTTATGGTACTGAAAACTGTTCCTGAAAACTTAAGAGGTGGGGATCTAACAAATATAACTGAGTCTATTGAAACACACTGGATAGTGGATTTGCAGGCAAATAAACTGCCTGGATTAAATGACAAGGTGCCTTTAAAACCCCTGTTGAAAGAGAGGAAATTAAGGAGATAATTTTATTGGCTGAAGCAATATTAAGACTCTTTAAAAATGAAAATGTGGTTTCTGCTAAGATATGATGAAGTCAAATGCCAAAAGTGCTTATCTCCTATTGTTTTATTTCATTTTATTATTTATATTCTGTACGTCGTGATTAAAGCTTTTCCTTATTTTATTCTTACTGTGGGACCTCCTCACTGTGGTGTCAGCTCAACTTGTGTGTTTGCTTGTTTTGTTTATTCAGTTAACTGCGTTAGCAGTTCATGGAGAGTTAGTCATTTATAACTTATGCAGAATTATTCACAGAAACCTTGTACAAACATATAAATGGCTGCCCTGAGTCTGTGGTACCCACCAGATATAAGGCCAAATTTAACACCAAAAAAAAAAAAAAAAGTGTAGGAATCCTTACCTTACATTAACAGGGTGTATAACAAAAGAAAAAAGTCATGACCAAAATCAGCAACTTTCATAGAGACAAGAGCTCTCTCATTTGACTAAGTAAGAAACTAAGAGGTCTAATAAAGTCCAACAACGCCAGTTACAAGATCAGGATAGTCTCCCAGGCTAAGGACCATTACAAGGCCTTCTTCAGCTATGTCCGGGACCTTAAAGATAACACTCACACTGTGCAGAATTGGTCATAAATGGCATGACCTTCACTGACCAGGGTGACATAGTGAACCTATTGAACCTACAGGCTGATAAATTTTGCTCTACCTTTGCTGCCCCCCCCCCCCACTATACCCACTACCACCTGTGAAATCCCTTCTAGCAAATCCCCCAACTTTCAACAGAGTGCAGGTGCTGGTGGCACTCACTAAGGCCAAAAACAATTCTTCAACAGGCCCCAAAAATATCCCTGATTGCCCCCTAATAACCTAAAATATGACCTAGCAGGATCACTTGAGGCAATCTTCAACTACAGACTCAAAGCAGGTTATTTGCCAGATGAAAGGGGGGCCACAATGGCCATCCCTCTTCAGAAGGTTGAACCATCAACTGATCCCAGGAATGACAGACCCATCAGTCTGACAAGTCTAATATTCAAAGCCATGGACCCTATAGATACAAGAAATATTCCAGTTTGGTTTTATTAAGGGAATACCTTGCCTAAGACACTGTCCAGTTCGACTCTCAGCTAGAGCGTCTTCTGCGTGGAGACATGCGTGAATGGGCGTACCTTCATTAAAGGTTGTGCGTTAGGGCTGGCAACTCAGCACGTAAAAATCATCTGCCAATCATTAGCGGACCAGAGTTCTGCTGTGGCGACCCCTAACCGGGAAAAGCCGAAAGACACAATAACCTTGCCTACTCAACCTGATAGACTTTTTCAAAAGAGTTACCAAGACTATGAATATGTGGAAAATGGTACATACTGCCCACCTTGACAACGTCATGGTGTTTGATTCAATAACCCACTCAGGTATTACTAACAAACACTCAGAACTAGGAATTAATCCCTACATAACTCACTGCATTATTGGCTGGCTCACATATTTATTTATTTACATTTGTTTACCAGGAAACTCCGAATGGGCCAGAAGCCCATTTTCAGTGGAGCCTCAGGGAAAAAAGCTCCACAGAAATGTAAGCAAAATACAATAATTAGATAGTACAATAGTATACATACAGTAAGTTGGAGAATACACATCATCTAGTTAGTCTATACAAAGTAGTATTCAATACAGTTTTCTAGTAGATACAGCATCAAAAAGAAAAACAAGCATTTCAGTGAAGATCACTGTGAGAAAAATAAAATTAGTACTGTGTACATATTAAATAATAGTTATGAACAAATGAAATTTTGTTTTTATATATATATATATATATATATATATATACATACATACATATATGTTTTTTTTTAGTAGTAATAAACACTAAGGAGAGGGAGAAAATGAGGTAAGGAGTGGACAGTGTGATGACAGAGTTATTGATATCTTGTCAGTCAGGTTTTTGCACAGGAGCAATGCCAGTTCTTGGATAGATGTTCAAATAGCAGTTGTCTAAAACTGGTAGATTCAAGTGTGTTTTGGAGGGTGTGGGGTAGAGAGTTCCATAATTTGGCTATTTGACTTGAGAATAGGGCTTCACCATGAGTGTTGTTAGCTTTGTTTACTGTGAAAAAGTTTCTGTATGCAGATCTTAGACTTTGTGACCATGAATAGGGAACAACAAGTTCCTTG
The DNA here is from genome assembly GCF_019279795.1 of Protopterus annectens. Lineage (NCBI taxonomy): Eukaryota > Metazoa > Chordata > Ceratodontiformes > Protopteridae > Protopterus > Protopterus annectens. The sequence goes on from NC_056746.1 coordinate 1,214,755,157, forward strand.
AGGGATGGGCAGCTGACAGGAATGAAGATGATATTGTGTGTGAATTTAAGTGGGTAGAGATGAGGAAAGGAAGCTCGAGCTAATTTAATTTATGTAGAGCAATACAATGGTGGGTTTGGTTGGGAAGGCTGGCTGCAAAACAGACTATTTTGTTGTAGCAAGTTTCCAATTTGTTTAAGTCTGATTTTTTTAAGTTGGTAAAGAGGGGGAAAGCATATAGGAGTGTAGAGAGGAGGAAGGTTCTGGATATGGCTAGTCTGGTATTGTCAGTGAGGAATGGCTTGTTTCTGTACAGTGAGCCAAGTTTGATGTGAACTTTCTTAATTGTGGTGGCTTTGTGTTGGTTAAATCTGAGTTTATTGTCAATTGTCACTCCAATGAGTTTTGTATGCTCAACTGGTTGGATGACTGTGTTGTTTGCTGAGAGAATAGTGAAAGGAGGGGTGGTCAGTGATTGTTTGCTACTGGTAAATAGCATTAACTGTGTCTCTTTTGGGGTTGAGGATTAGTTGTAACTTACTTAGATATGTTTCTATATCATTAAAAACATGTTGGGCTACTATTTGTAGGTCTAGTAAGGTATCTGCTGAGCAGATTAAAAGTGAATCATCTGCATACATAACTACTTTAGTGTGTGTTGTGGATGAGGCTAGCTCATTGGAGAAGATAGTGAAAAGAAGGGGTCCTGGTATGAACCCTTGGGGGACTCCGACCAAGACAGGCAGAAGTGGTGAGAGTTCGGATTTCCATTGTACTGCTTGTTGTCTGTCAGAAAGATAGCTTAGGAACCAGGAGAGAGAAGTCTTTGATAGGTTTAGTGAGACAAGACTAAGGAGTTTCTGATGGGAGGCAGTATCAAATGCTTTTGACATGTCTAGGAAGATTGATGCTACTTGCTGGTTTGAATTTCTCAGTTGGTTGATGGTGTTTGAGAAATTAATTATGGTTGTGGTGATGCTGTGTTTTGGTCTGAAACCATGTTGGGAGGGAGAGATAAGGTTGTGAGACAATAAGTATTACAGTAATTGAGTATGGATACATTTCTCCAGAATTTTGACACAGGGGGAAAGGATGGCTATGGGTCTGTAATTGTTTAATTCTGTTGATGTTCCTCCTTTACATAGAGGGGTGATATAAGAAATGTTCCATAATTTTGGGACATATTGTTCTGCTTTAGACCTATTTACCAGAATAGAGCTAGGCAGAACCATGGCATCAGCTGAAAGTCTGAGATACCCATTGGAGAGTTGATCAGCTGCTAAAGAAAAAGGTTTCAATTTTTTTAGGATTGTTCTTATGGTGTTAGGTGGGACAGGTCTGAGGTCAAAAGAGTAGTTGTTAGCTACCACATTAGGTGGAAGAGACAGAGGGGTGGAATTGTTCCCTGTAACTAAGGAGAGGATAGTGTTTATAAAATAGATGTTGATTTGTGAGACAATACTCATGCCTTGGATATTGGTTGTTGGTTCTGGAGTTGTAGCTTTACTTGGGTGGAGGAGCGAGTTAATTGCTTGCCAGAACTGTTTGGGACTGTTTTCATATTTGTTCTGCATAGATGTATAATATGTTTTTTTGTCTAGTTTGAGTTGATTTTTGTTTGATTGCAAAACTGCTAGGACCCAAATGGCAGGATTGATTAGACAACCACCATCAGGAGACCTGTAACCAGTGAAGTACCCCAGGGGTTGGGCCTGCTCCTGTTTGGTATCTAATCCTGGAAGTCAAAGTTAATGTCAAAGGTCTCTGGCTCACCAAGTTCACAGATGACTGTAATGTGGGTCCTATTATAGAAGCCCCATGACACTGGCATCCCTTAAGAGGGTCTAACACAAACAAATCACTGATGCCAAAGCCAAGGTTTGAAACTCAGTGTGAAGAAATGCATTATAGTGCCTTTGGGAAATTGCCCATTCATGCTAATTACTCCATCAGTAAAACATGCTTAAGAGCTGACCCAGTAGTTAGGGATCTGAGAACACATGTAGACAATATTCTGGCCTTTGACCAATATGTAGTCAAGTTAGTAAGAAAATTGTGATATTTTGGGCACATAAACAAAACTTCCCCTCCCGAAAAAAGAAGCCACCAGCAATATGTGTACTGCTATAACACTATAGGATGGCTTTCAATCATCTACCCAATTAAAAAACAGTCCTAGAAAAAAGGAAAGAACTGAATGTGAGTGCTGCAACAGTCTTGTTATTACACAAAACCTTTTGCACTGCTATCACTACCTTTTGTATCCATATGCTATGTGTATGCCCTTTGTCCCCCACCAATCCATCCTCCATAGTTTACTTGTCTTGACTGTCTTTTATGTTTCATTTCCTTAACTCTTCTTTAACCTTCTCTCCTAAATCCTTTTCCCTTACTCATAATTACAACTTACCTTTTATATAAAAATAATGTAAAAAGGGGGT
>NC_056746.1:1214762576-1214875076 GCF_019279795.1 Protopterus annectens
CAAAGGTCTCACATGCTGTTTTCCTTCTCTCGTTATACCTGTCACCTTTTTCACCATTTCACAAGTCTTCCTACACGATAACTTATCAGTCTCATTCCAGTTTAGCTGTTTGTTCACTGTTAGTTAACCCTTTGCCTCACATGTGCTTCAGAACCTCATTCTAGGCTACTTTTGGCATTGCTGCATGAGGATAAAGATTCCAGTGCTAGTATCCTAGAGAACAAGGCTAGAATCCTACGGTAGTACATGGTGCTTGACTATGCTCGATCATCAGGAAAAAGATAAACTTGTTAAGGATGCCCCTAGCATGAGACTCTATCTTAACAGTGCTTAGGGGTGCTAAACAAGCACTTGTTAGGGTACATAAGCACTGTCAAGAGTGGGTCTCATGCTGAGCACTGATAGCAGACAGTGCTGGTGGCAAAGAACAACAGCAGAAGGTAAAAGAGCTTTTGAAAGATATTAGTTGCTTTGCTCTGCAAAACTTAACAAAAAAGTACTACAAATGAAGTATCCTACAGTTTTTAAAGCTCTTTGTTTTTCAGAGGGATACTTTATTTCCATCCTCTGTCTCTCTGTCTGTCAGACAATGCTAAGTGTTTTACTAGCTTTGAAAGGCCTTGAAAGCTGGTAATAACTTTGCACTCCTATACTTTTTCAATGTAACTGGTAGTACGTGGAACAGATAAATGGCCATGCACTGCAAAGAATGATAACTGGGTCTCCAGTCATAACCAGCTTTATGTGCTCTTAACATGGATGCCAAAAACTTACCTCTCAAGCTTCACTCTCAAGGTGAATTTCTTGGCATCCACATATTGAACACATAATAAGCTGGTAATGCATGGTGACCTGATCATAATGTTGTTTATATTCACAGTGATGTTGAACAATTTCCCAAGCTTCTGTTCTCAGGTCCTATTTGGAAAATGTTCTTTAGTAGAACTTTGCTTTTTATACAAATGTCCCACCTTTCTTTTCATTGGTACTACCTCTTTTGGCCTTCTTACACTGTCTTCATTATGATTTGAAGATCTGAAGCTGCACATGGGTATACCTGTCCTATTTCTAAATTATTTTAGTGACAATAGTAGCAAACTCAGGAAGAAAACACATAGTGAAATAAACAGAGCACAGAAAGGTTCTGAAGCACATGAGGAATAGGGTTACCTAATAATGAACAGACAGCTAAATTGAAATGAGACTAATAAATTAGCATGAAAGAAGACTTGCAAAATGATGAAAAATGTGGCTTCCTTTCAAGGCTTTTCAAAGCTGATAAGGTTGAGTTCATAGTGTGTGTGTGTTTGTTTAAAAAAGGCATGTGATGAATATTTGAAAATCTTACAAATTTCAGTTATTATGGTAAAATATTAGCAAGGTTTGAAACCCCAAACTGTGCAAACAAAACTACATGTACATTTAAAAAGTGGGCATCTGTGATAAGTGTGGCTGATGCACCACTGAGAACAATATGGTTACAGTACAGTTTATAGAAAAAAAATGGATGCCTTTTCAATCAGCAGTTAGAAATTACCTAAAACCTTGTTTTGATGTTTCCAAAAGGTTACTACAGCAACAGTAGAAGTGATTCAGTAAAGGTGGCTATTGAACAAATTAACATTATGGTTATGTTAATTTCGTGTCCTATACTGCCCACATCAGGCTAATTAAAGTTGATTTTATTGTGCTAAGATTTTATATGAAAGCAATACGTGCTCTTTACATTTAAGCAAAATGGAGCTTTTTATGTATTGCACTGCTATATTTAGTAGAAGTAAAACAAGCTTTGCTATAACAAACAGAGTTCAGTAATAAAACCAGCACATTTAATAATTTAATGCTGGAGTTGGAGAGGAACATAAAAATGATATCATGAGATAAAGAATCATCTTTAAAATCATAGCTAATGTTTTTGGCAAAGAATATTACTGAATGGCACTGAAAAACTGATAACTTACTGTGTTAGTATTTAGCTATGTAACACATATGGGTTTCTAAACTTTTAGGAAGTTGTATTTGACCTGGGCTCACTTTCCAAAATTAGGAGGCTTCACATGATATTACTGCAACTGTCTAAGATAAACTTCTGATGACATCTGTCTGAAGTCAACAGCATTGTGCAGGCTGCACACAATGTTCTCACTGCTACAGCTGTCAAATTAGGTGCACTGCATGAGACATTAACAGTGTTCTTAACTATGACACGTCTAAATAGGTTTCAGCATTTAAAAAAAACTAACCAGAAAGTATAAATAACTACCAAGAAATTCCACCTGCATTGTCATTCATAGTTCTTGACAGAAATTTCAAATGTTGTTGACAGTAAAAGATGATTAGCCTGTTTTAAATTCAGGTCTCCAGTTTAGGAAACTCAGATAAACAGACACCACACACACACACACACACACACACACACACACACACACACACACACACACACACACAGATAGAGGTGTAGATATTTCAATACAGATATTTATAACAATAAAATGAAACTGTTGACTTGATTGTCATCATTAACTGTAAAGTAATAGAAATAGTTTTCATTTTGTAAGTGTGAATGGCCGTGCTCTGACCTTCATTATTTCATTTATCATTACCTCTTCTCATTGTCTCAGCTTTTCAATGTTCTTCTCTTTAGACAGTTTCCCCTGAGCAGTAGCAGGAGTCACACTGGGTCATATGCCCCCCCCTAAAACTTTACTGTATCTTCTATGCTTAGCTTTCATGTACGTACAAAGCTTGGTGGGGGTTGAAATGTTAAGTATGCATATGAAGCATGGAGACAGCAAAGCAAGCATGAAGCACTCCCAGGTAGCAAGCTGTGAAGTAGGGCTTGACTTCTAAAGTAAGTGTGTGTGTGTATGGGTGTAAAATGCCCCCTGTCTGGTTAAGTGACTTGCTCAGTCACACTCTAGACAAATGTGGAGGTAGAAAGAATCAAACCTGGTATCCTGGTCATTAAGAGCATGAAGCCTTAATCCCCCACACCAACTGCTAGTACTACTTTTTGGGGGGTTTAGGGTAAATCAGTGAGGCATTGTTCAGAAAGTACATGTCCATGTAATACCTGTTGTTGTTCTATTGACCTTTTAAGTGAATTATCTGACTATTATCTGAGCTGTTAATGGACTTCTTCCTGTTGTTAAAAGTATAGAGAAATGCTTTTTTTTTCCATGTAAAATGTGTGGCTTTCTGGCAAATTGTTGCAGATTGTGGTTACTAAATAATGCTAGTCATAGGACTTTCAGATTTTCTGTCCTTCACAAAATGTTTGATAATGGAAAGCTTATTACTCTATCAACTTTCTGAGTATATAAGAGAAATATTTAAAAGCTATTCTATGAAGGTGAGAGGACAGAGGGATGTTGCACTGTATGGTTCTGACATAGGCTGAGATACATTTCTGGACTATTATTTATGAATTATTCATTCATTTGACCTCAAGTAAATATCTGAGGTGTACAGTTATACACATGGCTATAACTGATTGTGTGTGTTTGTGCAAGCATGCTAATACAAGCTCATGTGTGGGTCAAAGATCAAAGGTTTAGCAATGTAGTGTGCAGAATGAAACAACTGAGATGGGGAGAAAGGCTTAAGTTGTTTGTAAGAATGAATAATTTGCTTTTTTTTTCTTTTTTATTTCTTTTTTATGGGGGTTGGATCCTATATTTAAAAAAAAAAAAAAAAATATATATATATATATATATATATTTATATACATAGTATGACTTTACTAACTGACTATTGTCATTCAAAAATAAAAAAAAAATCTAAATTTGTTCCTTAGGATAACAATTAAATTCTTCTAATTTCATCACATATATTGGGATACTGTTAATAATCTGACATTTCCTTATATCCATTAATATATTAATATTGAGTGTATGATGATCTGATAAAGGACAGGGATAGTTTTAAAATAATTCACTTTATTGAGTAAAAATATATGAGAAGCATAAATCCTATCAATTCTGGTTTGCATCCTATGCTCATAAGAGCAATGGGTGAAGAATAATGACTTATCTTCTGCTTTTAATAGTAAATCAACTAAATTATTATTACTAATCAATCTGTTAAGTGCTTTACCTGATTCCAGTATTTTAGCTTTCATCTGTTTACTTGTATCTTTTGTATTAGGTATGCAGTTAAATTCCCCTGCAAAAATTAAACTACCCTTCCAATGATTTTGCAGTAAGTTTAAGTGATCGTTAGCCACTCTTGCACCTATTCCAGGGATCCAGTAAAAATTACCTAGTGTATAGAGTTTCCCATTATATTTAATAATTACAATTGTATATATTTCTTTGGGATCATTAATGGATTCCATGACCTTGGGCATTACAGTAGATTTTCTCCAAAGTATGGCAGTTCTTCTCCTCTTTTTTTTTAAAGAAGCAGATGATAACATTTCATAACCTTAGTTATTTAAATATTGTATATCTTTATCAAGTGACTCTCTTGCAAGAATGTAATGTCTCCTGTTTAATTTTAGATATCTCATTAATGATTTCCTTTTATTGCCATTATTTAAACTATTCACATTAATAGATAATAAAGTAAAACTATGCATACTAAGGCCAACACTGAGCAATTCTTTTTGTAGGCATAGTGATATGGCCCCAACATGGAACATGGGTGCTGAGCGATCCAGTAAACAGAGAGGAGGGGTGGGTAGGAGTATGCGGACAAGGATGTGTCCGGGGAATGTAAATCACCCCATAACCTGGTGAAATCCATGCAAATGAGGTAGATTTGCTATACAATAAGCAGAAAGGCACCCATGTAGGTGCCGTGTTGGTGCAAGAAATGTATGCGGATAGAAACCATGTACTGGACTGTAAAATTTAAACAGGGGCTGTAAAAGCCCCCCAAAATGGTGGATATGACACTGCAGGCATGCAGATGGCCAAAATTATGGCCAGTGAGTCCAGAAAGCAATGCAAATCATTAAAATAATATTCAATTTTTAATGCATATATTAGGATGTGCAGTGCGCAGCAATGCACAAACATGCCGTCATGGCAAAAAATAAATAAATAAATAAAAAGTGTAAAAAATGAAAATTAGACATTTGCAAAAACATTGCATTATAGTGCCCAGCATGCATAGTCTTACAGTGGCAGGTGTCAGTAGTTGCTATAGAGGCAGGCTCTGGAGTAGGGAAGTATCCAGGGTATACTCAGCTGGATGTTAATGAGCTGGGGATACTGAATAGCAAAAAGAGCAACAGCGTCCACAGATAAAACCCATGGTAGGGCTAGAACCGTGTAGGTAATAGTGCAAAAGATAGCTGACATCAAAAGTGGGTGTGTCAAGCTATGTTTAAGTGGATTAGAGCTCAGCATCGCTTGTTTGCACTCAGATAAGCACAGCTAAGCAGGAGGGCATGTCTGATGTTGCTGAGCTGTGTTTAGCCCTGTAGCATATGTTTTAGCTGGTTTACAAAATACTGAACATGCCCATGGTTCGGGGAGTGTCAAAACTGCTAAGCACTGTTTACACTAGTGCTGCGGGTTTCTCAGCAAACTAATGGCAAATCAATAAAGGTTGCTGTGAGAAAATAATGACAGACAGTTGAGATGCAGACTTCATACCCATCAGAAAATGCATGCTAATACAAAATCATTCTACTGTCTAAGTTTGTAAGAGTAATATTAAAATCTTGTCCCCATTTTTGGCTTGTGTCCCACCCTTATATATGGTCCTGTCCAGAGTTATGGCTGCAAGAGTTTGAGTGGTATAGGCAACATGTAGCCTTATAATAACAGTACAAAACAAACCGTCTGAAGACCAGAGTAGATGTATGGGGCACAATGCTAGACACAGGTGTGTGAAGTCCATAACCTTGTGCATGGTGTTACATCTCTTACCCCAGTCACAGCATACCTACAACTACATAGAGCATCAACTATGGACAAAGCCGGGAACTGGAGCAGGGCAGGACAAAGGTCCACATATAAGGGGAAGGAGGAACTACTGGCCAGACAAATGTAAAAAGTGCAGAATAGAACACTTCATGCAGTAGCATGGGTTCCCTGCAGTGTATGGAGTTGGTAACCCAAATGCCTGTCAGTGGTTCCTCACATCAGTCTATAATGATCTGCCACTGATGTACAAACAAATTACAATGCTATGTAAAATGTACCAGACATATTATGCAAACCTTTGTTCAGTCCAATACACTCTGTACACACCCTAGATATCCCTAGATATGGGTCAGATACTATGGACAGCACACAGCCAGGAAATCCTTTAGGCATTATATCAGGGAGGTGCTGGACTGTTTAATCAGGTTCAGCAGACAATTGGCTGCAGCACACAAAATCCTGGATTGGAGTGCAGACATGTCTGGCCTGGAGTCCCATTATAAGTATTGATGGTCATATTGGGCATGCTCCTACATTTAACTAATTTCAGCCTATGTCTGAACCCACATCTAACAATAGAACTGTGATACCCATATATCTCTATGCATACAGACAGCTATGTATACATTAACTGTCTCTCCCTATTCTCATCAGACATGATTACCCTTATCTATCCATATGTGGCACATATAAGATATATTTGGATCTGTTGAGTTTAATATAAATGCATTTATATTGGTAACACACACACATATATATATATATTATATATATATATATATATTTATATATATATATATATATATATATATATATATATATATATATATATATATATATATATATATATATGTAAACACACACACACATATATGTATATATATATATATATATATATATATATATAGAGAGAGAGAGAGAGAGGCAGACAAAGGGGGAGAGCAACAGACAGACAGAGACAGAGAGACCCAGAAAGGCATAGAGTGATGTAGTGCTGCAGCCACTCATACACCAATTGTAAACAATGACATGTGCAAATAGTGCGGTGAGCTCTAGTGTGTAATAGTAGAGAGGTAGGGGTTCTCATCTCACATCAGCCACCTTGTGTGTGTCTTTGTGTATATATTCCACATACAGCAGAATACACATGCCCAACAGGCCTATGCCTGTGCAATAGTCACTCATTTTATGGCCCTGTGACTATTGTCCTCCACATAAGTGGCCTCCTAGTCAGCAGCTACTGATGTCATCCACCCCAACAGCAGTAGCAGACACTATCCAAATGCAAAAGCTCTGTGGCACATGCGATAGCTACGTAGCATTATAGTGTATATAGCTAGAGTAGTAGTGGTTCTAGTCCCAACAATGGCAATTCAGTGTGTGTGTAAGTATATCCCCTTGCTGCTGTGTGTATTTCTTGCCTATGTATGCCAATGCATTTTATCGCCTGTGCCTACCTGTGAACCCCCCCACTGGCCTACTTAACAGGGCCTGCTGATTTCATCATCATCAAATGTACAGTTGCACACTTTCTAGACACATAAGCTCTGTGGCGTATGTGATAATTATGTAGCATTATAGTGTATGCAGCTAGATAGTTAGTGGTTCTAATCTCAACAAGGGCAACTCAGAGCATGTGTGTAAGTATATTCCCCTGAAGCTGTGTGTATGTCTTTCTTATGTGTGTGCAATGCTAATACATTTTAAGGCCTAGTCCACCCTGTTAATCCCTCCATTGTATGACTTTACAGTCCCTGCTGGTATCATCCACCTTAGATTCACAGTTAGACATTCTCCAGGCACATAAGCTCTGTGACACATGTCATACTTATGTAGCACTATAGTACATACAACTACATAGGTAGGGGTACTAATCTCAAAACTGGAAACTGTGTGTATGTTTGTATATGTGTGTATGCGTATGTGTGCAGGGCCTGCTGGCATCATCCACTTAGATGCACAGTTAGACACTCTTCAGGCACATAAGCTCCGTGGTGCATGTGATATGTACATATCACTATGGTACATACAAAGTAGATAGGAAGGGGTTTTATCTCAAAACTGGAAACACTGTGAGTGTATGTGTGTGTGTGTGTATGCATATCCCCTGTAGCAGTGTGGCTGACTTGCCTCTGTGTGCAATGGTTATACCATTTTAAGGGGATGTTCCACCCTGTTAACCCCCCCATTGCCAATTTATGCAGGGCCTACTGATATCATCCACCTTAGAAGCATAGTTAGACATTCTCTAAACACAGTATCACTGTGGCACATGCAATACGTATATATTTCTATACTATACATAACTAGATAGGCAGGAGTTCTAATCTGAAAACTGGCAACTCTGTGAGTATATGTGCGTATGCATATCTTATTGCAGCAGTGTGGCTGCCTTCTCTGTGTTTGTGTGAAATGGTTATACCATTTTAAGGGCCTGTACAAACCTGTTACTCCCCCCAGTGGCAACCTTTACAGCACCTACAGATGTCATCCACCTGAATAGTAGTGTCCAACACTACAAACAAATATCAGCTCTGTGGCACATGCAATATGTATGTAGTGCTATAGTATGTACAACTAGACAGGCAGGAATTCTACTCTCAACAAGGGCAGTTCATGAGTGTGTGTGTGTGTGTGTGTGTGTGTGTGTGTGTGTGTGTGTGTGTGTGTGTGTGTGTGTGTGTGTGTGTGTGTGTGTGTGTGTGTGTGTGTGTGTGTGTGTGTGTGTGTGTGTGTGTGTGTGTGTGTGTGTGTGTGTGTGTGTGTGTATGTATATCCCCTTGCAGCAGTGTGACTATGTTATGGCCAACACCTGTCCCACCATGCAGTTTGCAGTCCATATCTGGCCAGGTGTGTCCTGTGAAAACAACTAAAACAATACATAGGTCCCAAGAGTGTAAGACAACCAAAATTTCTACATGTGAGTAATAGTTGTATAAATCAGTCATTTTACATCAGAAACACCTGAATGTTCTGAGACATAGCATAAACTAGGGAAATGCTACAAAAATAAGATGCCATATTGGCATACCAAGACAGGTCCTGTGCTTTGCACTTGCCATGGGTATGGTTTGTACTGCCAACTCTCACGATACTACAAGGAGTGTTCCACATTGGTCATTTGTTAAGGTGGCAGCCCTACTCTGTGTTGCCTATGTGTGTGCAATGTGCATACATGTTGAGGCCCTGTGAGTAGCCGCTGCCCCTAAATAACCCACATTTATCTAAGCATGAATGCCACCCACCACCACCCACAAATGTAGGTGCTGATTAAGGCTGTGGCATCTATAAGTTGTGTGGTGTCACTGAGCCACCAATTGATGTTATCACACTACAACAGGGTCTCACATTGGATACAGACTGGTGCCAAAGTCCTGGCCTCAAGCTAAATGCAGAAAACAGTGCCATAATACCATACAGCAAGGACACTGCCCCATTGTTTGCCACATCATTAGCAATCCCATAAACACACAACCTGTGTTGAGAGACCTGGGTACTCGGTTTGATAACAATGTCGCATTTAACCATCATGTAGTGGCAGTGGTCAGAAAGGCCTTGTATGTGGTGCAACTCATAGGTAAAGGGAGTGCATCCAGAAAAAAAGGTGGACATTACCTCTTTATAGTTGTCTGCCAGTAGAACAATAATTTAGTTCAATGGCCCATTTGATGTGTACCTATCCAGACATCTGCACCAACTGGAAAGGCCATGGTAATACTCACAAAAATAATCCATGGCCTCCAACACCTGTCCCAAGCAGACAGCCTCTAATCAATAGTGTCCTACTCAGTGTCAGACAGGTTACCCAGAGGTGGGCTGTGACATGCCTACAAGCCAGTGGTGGACCCTGCCCTTCAACAGATGCCCCATATATGTGAGTCTACTTCTTCATGCATTACCAACACAACAGGCCTGAATCTGATATGCGACATCAACAAAACCTGCCAGACAGACAGGTTTGTCTCCCAGAGGCTGTGCTGTCTCAAGAATGCACTTCCCATACATGTCAAACACAGTACCATGCAGACTTTCATCAAGTGCAACTGTGATGAGGGGATGGGATACCATGAATCTGTCCCGGGGTCCCACCTGTGTCCTTCAATGACAAGGGCAACAGATGCTGATAGATGATTCTGTTGGGGATAAACGAATGGCCATTGCTGTAGTAATCTTCCATGATCCTATGAACCTATGATTCTACTGAACTCCCAGGTCACATGTATCAAGAGTAGCATGCTGTGTCAAGAGGTATGCATGCAAGATTATGCTGTCTGCTCCCATTGTCCCTGACATGTTGTCCTACATGTATGAACCTAGGTAATCGTGCACATGTACAGCCGTATCTTGGTGATGTCACATTCATACATTGCCACCATGACATCCTGAGCCACTGTATTGGCAGCAGTTCCCCATAGAGTAGAAACACAGACATTTGGAACAGAAAGAGGAAAAGGTCTGGGAGACAACGGTCAGTTCAGAAAGAGATATAGTCGCAAGATCACATGCAAGAGTAGTCAACATGCAACTCAGGTAGACTTCCTCCTAGTAAGGAAAAGGCACTGGGGAAGAATACATGATTGCAAAGTCATCCCCAGTGAAACAGTCAGCCCACAGCATAAACCACTAGTTGCCACAATCAGCTGAAAGCAGTGGTCAGGGAAGGCTTAAAGGTCAACAGTGACCTGGCTGAAGACCTGGAAGTTGACTGGAGAGAAAGTACAACAGTTCAAGGAATTACTCATGGCTCTAGCACCCCAAGAAAAAGAGGAAATAGGTGGAGATGAAGAAGAATGGTGAATGGCAGTGCCTAAAAACGGCATGTGTTAGGATTACAGAAAAGATATGTGGCCGAGCCAGGTATGGAAATAATGTACATAAGGAAAGCTGGTGGTGGAATCCAGAAGTCCAGGAAGTCATCAAAAGAAAAAAGGAGTGCAGGAAGAAGTGAGAGACAGAAAAGACTGACCAGGCTAGGAAAGACTACTGGTTGGCTAACAAAGAAGCAAAGAAAGAAGTTGCAATAGCAAATAATAGGGCATTAGAGGTACTTACTTTACCAACTTCTAGAAAGTGACTCAGTAAGAGGCACAAAGAAACTATATCAGGTTGCAAGGCAAAGACAGAAAGATAAAGAAGATAGTCAGACACCCTTCATAAGGGATGCCAACAATAACCTACTCGCCAGCCCAGAGGATGTCAAAGCAGATGGAAGGAGTATTTCCAGCAGCTTCTGAATTAAGAAAACCCCACAGAAGCTGTACTGCCCCAGAAACAGCCTATGATGAGAGAAAAAGAGAAGCCCACCCTAGAAGATGTAAGAACAGCATTAAGGAAGATGAAGTCAGGGAAAGCAGCAGGCTCAGATGAGGTTGCAGCAGATATGATAAAGATGCTGGATGAGATAGGGGAGAAATGGCTCCTGAGGGTACCAATAGCAGTGTGGAGAGAAAGGCATATCCCAGATGACTGTAGAATAAGCATACCTATGCCAGTGTACAAGACCAAATGGGACATTCACAACTGTGGGCAGTACAGAGGCATCAAATGTCTATCATATTGCATGAACGTTCTAGAGAGGGTGATTGATAAACGGATACGCAGAGTAGTAGAATGTAAGACTGGGGATGAGCTGTTTGGATTCAGCTCAGGATGCAGCACAATTGACCTGATGTTTGTATTGAGACAGATACATGAGAAGAAGAGAGATGAGGAAAGAGTCCAACTGGGCATTCCTAGACTTGGAGAAAAAATATGACAAGGTCCCAAGAAAGCTCATCTGGGGAGTACTGCGGTGATTTGAAGTCCCAGAAACAGTGATAGAATTAGAGCAGGTTATGTCCAAGGACCCAATGACTCAAGTACAAACAGTGTTCGGCCTCACAGAGGGGTTCCCACTGGGTGTGGGTTTACATCATGGTTCAGCTCTGAGCCCACTGCTGTTCATACTGGTGATGGACTGCATTAGCAAACAGGTTGGAGGAGACAGATCAACAAAGCTGCTGTATGTAGACAGTGTGGCAGTACAGGCAGACTCTGCTAGAACTTCAGCAATGGATAGGAGAATGGAATGCAAATCTGAAGGCCCATGGGATGAAACTAAGCACAGATAAGATGATAGTAATGGCAGCAAATTGGGGAAATCAGAAGATGTTGAGAATAGAGATAGAAGGGAAGACAGTGGAACAGGTAAACAGTTTCAAGTTTCTGGAAGGAGTAGTTGAGGATAAGGGCAGTCTAAATGAAGAGGTCAAAGCTAGAATCAGAGGGTCTGCAGCCAACTGGCACAGAGTATCAGGTGTAGTCTATGACAGAAGAATGCCAAAGAAGCTGAAAAGTAAGGTGTACAAGACAGTGGTGCAACCAGTACTACTGTATGGTACAGAAACCTGGGCAGTAAGGGCATAATAGATGAAGAAGTTAGAGGTGATAGAAATGAAGTGCCTGAGAAAGGTGATAGGATGTACACTGTGGGGTAGATGAAGAAATTAAGACAAAAGAGCAGAAGCCAAAGTAGCTCCAATTGCAGAAAAGATCAAAGTGAACAGATTACAGTGGTTTGGACATGTGTAGAAATGCAGAAGACAATCTGGTGAGCAAGATTTGGGACAGACTGGAAGAAGGTAAGAGGAGGTGAGGATATCCAGCAAAGAGGTGGATGGATTGTGTGAAAGATCTGTGACAGTCAGGCATGAGTGTTGAAGAAAGCAGGTGTGTGACACTGAATCAAGAGAGTTGGCAACAGTTAAAACAATACCCCAACCCCATGTAGAAAAATGGGAAAAAGGGGACTGATGATGATGATGATGATGATGATATTTGCAAGCTGGTGGCTGGAACCAGGTTTGCCAGGAACTCCTCTGTGGCCGAGAGTGGTTGTAGTGTTATAGGCCCTCCACCAGTGCCAGCATGGTCCCTGGCCACAGCTGTGGCCCTTTGCCATACATTATTTATTATGTCTGTGGCACGGTGTCAGACCTGCTCATAGCTCCTTTCCTGTTGCCCAACATGATTCACCAATGCCACGAGGTCTGCCCACAGTAAGTGCATTATTGCTGATTATGGCAACTCCTCGACAGCAGAATCTGGTGATGGAGTCTTAGTCCGTCGAGTATGGCAGCATTCTCTGCATCTGAAAAAAATGCGTTCCTATGTCAGTACATCACTACTGAAAGACAAGAAGAGGGAAACACATCACAGGACCACATACATTGCTCTCCATTATGTACACACCCTGCACATCCACATTTGCCAGCATTTGCCAGCACTATATTCTGCTAACTCTCACATTATACCCCGCCATCTATTACCACAGTATGTGTGGCTATCAGCAACATAGTGCCAATACATCATGCGTTGCCCTCCTGATCTCGTTGTTTCCTGCTACTTGTTACATTTTCTTCTGTTTTAAGCACCTGGGCTGTAGGCCCACCCCTTAGATCTCCCTGGCCTTCATCTCTCAGAGTCTGGAATATATTGCTGCACAATGTCCTACAGTTTCCCCTGCCAGTCTTGTTGACATAGGTGTCCTGGTACAGTGTAACAACTGCCTCATGTACACATACAACCATTTACAAATACCACCAAGGAACACAATTTGTGAGAGATGCAATGACATTATGAACCTACAGTCCATGCTCTCTCCCTGTCAAGGCTGCATATCTGGCACCAAACTGGTTGTCAACACTATCAGCACACTTTACACACCACCCAAACCTACACAATACACACCCACATATGCATAGTTCCTCAAGATACACATCCACTAACAAAGGAGACCTCTGAGGCAAAGAAATACGTGAATTCCACAGCTCTCCACAGGACATACCACACATAGCCACACACCTGAGTCCCACAGCCATGAAAGTGCCACCATAAATAAAACATATTAGTCATAGGAGACGCCACTGTGAGACACTCAGATGTGCCTCTCGCCAGGCTGTATATGAGGAAGGTCACAGTTACTTGTCTGGCATTTGGCAGAATCTGCCATATCACATATGCACTGCTGACTCTCAACAACATGTACTGTCATGAGTGTGTCATAGTCCATGTCAGTGTGCCTGACCTGACACATACCTCCCTGGACTATATGCAGTGTGACATGATTGAGAACTCTGATTATGTGTCCCAGGCAGGTATGTCCCAAGCCTTATGCAGCATTCTGCTGTCACCCAGAATGATTCTGCAATTCAATCAAGAAATGATTGACCTTAACAATTGGCTTGTTATCCTGTGCCATTCCAGGGGGATCCAGTACCTGAGAGCCTGGGATGATATGATCAATAGACCATGATGCTTTGCCAGAGATGGCCTCCATCTGTCTCAACTGGACTTCATGTATTTGACAATGGTTCCTGCAACCCCCATAGTGCCTTTATTAGGAGACATGGTGAGGTTAATACTACCAACATACAACTGTCGGCACATAAATTGAAGGCCGTGCTGCTAAACGGTAGGAGTCTAAACATGAATCTGCACTCATTGCAAGCATTCATAACCCTGGGAAATGCTGACAACTATGTAGTCATAAACACATGGTTCAAAGCTGCAGAGAGCACCCAACCCTTACATGGCCACTTATCCTATCATACAGTCAGACACCAAAGTGTGGGTGCTAAAGCCATGGGACATGGGGTTTTACTCTATATGAAAGATGTACACACCTCCAGGCTGTACAGGCAGTAAGGTGCACAGGGGACACTGCATGGGCAGTTCATCACTGCTATGACACCTAGTCAAATCATAGCTAGCTACCAGCCCCCACATGTGAACAGGAAGCCCATTCTGTCTATATGGACCTGATCAACTGTATCAGGATTCAGGTCTGTACCTTGATCCTGGATTACTTGAACTACCCAAACATACATTGGAAGACGTACTCATTCCAGTATACAAATGCCCAGAGATCCATCAACAGTCGAAATGCAAATACCTCGGAGCAGCAAGGTGCTACCCCTACATGTGGTGAAGGTCTGTTGGAGTTGATATTAGACAAAACGTGTAACCACTGCAGCATCCTGACAGTGTCATCCTCCATGTTCAAAGCAACCATAAAGCAGTCATGTTTGCAGTCACCATCTCCCATAATACCCATCTAGCTAGGGTCAGACATACATCCAACTCCAAAGTTGAATACAGCATCCTGAGGGGTGGTATACACAGCTTCACAGCTCCCACCCCCACTGTAGGAACTGCCACCAATATCCACAAATACACAAAAGCACTATACGTGCATTTGTATAGGTGCATGGAGTCAGGTATACCTGAGATGAATACATAATCCTCTGCAAGGTTATGTACACCTGTCTGGTGGACATCTGCAATAAACTGTGTCTATAACAGGGATGACATACTGCTGTCTGAGACAAAGTAGAAGTAGGTGCCTATTTGATGCAATGTCACCATAGCTTGAACAAGCAAATAAGATCGCTACTGGAATCCTGCAAAGTAAACCCCGAGCCCATATTGGTGACATCCACTACAGACAGTCATCTCCCCTTCTTCACATATGTTTGCAGCATTAAAGGAAGCACTCAGATTTGCTCAGTAATGGTGGTCAAGGACACCAGATATACAAGTGCTGTAGATATAGCACACTTAATGCCTGACAGATTCAGTATAGGCTTCACCCACTGTCTCCCCATCAGCACATCAGGACATCATCAGTATCTGCCCCCTTCTCCTTATATGTAGGGACAGGTTACCACTGCCACCTCAAAGTCATGGTGTATAGCCACCATGGGAGCCTATCACATCACAGGATGCATCCTACATGACCGCACTGTATTCCATCAAGTCCTGACTACCACCTTTGTCCCAGCTGAGTAGAGGACACCCACTGTCACCCATCTACACTAAGGTGGGGTGCCCACCAAGCCAACACATTGTAGACCCATCAGCCTAAGTAGGCTGGTCTGCAAGGCCATGGCACAGTTTATAGTGATCCTCATTAACAAGGACATTGGCAACCTCCACACACTCCATCACATACAGTTAGGCTTTGTCAAGGTGGGGATCATGTCTGTTACAACTGGTTGACCTCTTTGACACAGTCACCAAAGCTATGGATGGGGGGTGACAGAGCACACTGCCTACCTTGAACTGGCCAAAGACTTTGACAGTATTTCACATTTGGCCATAACAGATATACACTCCCATCTAGACATCAGTCCATATCTCACCAGATGAGTAGCACACTGGCGCACTGACAGGACACACCTATTCCACATAGGGGAATACCCCCAAGTGGTAGACCCATAACTAGTGGCATAACCTGGTATTCTGTGTTTGGGCCTCTGTTATGTGTGATATACTCCTCTGAGGTGCAGGGTACACCCATTGGGCTATAGCCAACCATGTTTGCAGACAATTGCATGATGGGTGCTGTCACTGGATTCCATAGTGATGGGGATATCTGCCAAGACAGTCTCACACAGACACATGACTGGTGCCAGAAACATGGCCTCAGGCTGCATACCACAACATGCAGCATCATCCCCTTTGAGGAGAGCGATGTTCCCACATATCACAGTACTAACAACATCCTAAGCATGCAATCAGTCAAGAGGGTTATGTGCACACAGGTTGATGGCAACATGACATTTTCCCACCATGTTGCTTCCATAGTAAGGAAAACCTTCTACATGACCCACCTCATACATAATGTTATGTCATCCAGGGATATGGGGGTCAAAGCATCCCTGTATTCCCCCCTAATATAGACCATTACTGAGTGTAATGCCCCATGGTCATTTATCCTGAAAAGCACATGCAACAGCTGTGGAGGTCACAGAGGTTCCCCAGCAGGGAATACCAGGGCCTCACACAACTACCATACACAGATTAGCCCATTCCTCTACTTAGTTTCATACAGACTCCTCAGAGGTGACAGCTGTCTGGCATATAAGGTGATCAAGAACTCCACCTTGATGGGACTGCTGCACAACTGCAAGTCAGGCTCCACTCTGTTAACCCGCACACACACCCTCAACCTGGTGTGACATCAACAGGAGTTGTTGGCATGTCAGATGTGTGTCCCGCACACTTACCCAGCTGTGGAATGGTCACCCTGTCCACATCAACCAGGGTAGCTATTTACACCTTTTCAAGTAAGACCTGGATAACTGCATGGTTAATAGGACATACACACTTAGGATACCACCTGTGTCCCTGTTAGACTAGGGCATCAGGTGCTGATTGCATACAAATGGGCTAAACTCTGGGCTAAGCTTATGAGGGCCTCAGGGCCAGTGGCCTAGTAATCTCATATGATCCTAGGTATACCTGTTCTGGCCCATGTGCTGTGACAGACTGCATTATGTGTCCATACTCATTCCTGCCATCTACTGTGGTGCGTCCCCTATGGGCAACATCCCAGTACCATGTCATGCAGTCACCATCTGAAAAATAGGTGAGTGGTACTACAAGTGTATGGGAACATTCCAGCAACATCTGTGCTACACAATTACAGACAGCACTGCAACTGTGATGTAGGTTATCGTCCTTGTAGGTGTCCAACATCTGCTGTACACAGATGTTTGCAAAATGTGTACATCTGGCTGATATATGTGGATCCTCCACCAAACAAATGTGGATGTCTGGAAAGCAGTTGAACAATAAGTAATGGTTGCTCACAGATTGTGAGGAATCTGGCTGTCACATGCCAGACCCCTCAGAAAATAGTTATGGTACATTAATATTTGGTACTGCATTCATTCCCTTACATTGTATGCTTGATATGTACACTCTGCTACTGAGGCAGAGCCTGTGTCCTCATACTACAACTCACTATTACCTGCTCTCCTGTTACAGGGGGTCAGCAGGTATGCTAGCCATAGGTCTCAGGCATTGAGATACAAGTGTGGAGTACACAGTGATCTAGCCAGAGTACATCAGGAACAGTCAGGGATACCTGGACCATGTTTGAACTATGCCTGTGTGACATTCACAGACTGAGAGGAACTGACTGATAGTACATCATGTGATATGCCAGTTGTTTCCACCAGTACTTACTGTCACTATTGTGTAATACACAATCCAGTACCATTCATATGTGAGCTCACCATTGCTGGGAGGATTTAAGAGCTGGAGCTGTGATCTATGTCACAATAGACAGAGACAAAAAGGGAGACCATAGGTGCTGGACACTAACTAACAGCAACCTGTCATTCCAAGTTATGTTCTACAGACCCTAGTGTTGTAATCCCTATTTCCCATGGCTGCATCCCCCCATCTGTATCCCATTACATGGGAAATTCTATTACATTCCTGGTATAGTGCAGTAGTTCTTTGTGTGCAGATATCCAGTGGTATACTCCTTGGATAGCACAGTCTGTCTTCATGATGAAAGCCACAGACCTGTTTACCATAGGCAGCAGCTTGCCTTTTGTAGATAATGCTCATGAACAGGGGATTGCCTGTGCAACAATCTATGACTCACACTTGCAAATTGCACCCATAACAGCTGGGTTTCATTTTCATTAGCCAATGGCATGGCAACACAGTGCTGTAATTAATGCCTTCATGTAGGCCTTGCCCCATTTCCTGGCCTGTGAGGAGGACATTATCAAGGTGTGGGGACTACAGCATCACAGAGGGTAGGTAGAAATACTGCCCACTGTTTGGACTGATGTGGTATTCCCACAGTTTGCATGCTATATTTGACCATTGTTAGCAGTCTTTCTGATTCTTTGGCAGTTTACTGTTTAACAATGTGTGTTGGGGTCAATAAGGAGACAGACAAATGTGAGTTTCATACGTCATTTTTATCGGAATGTGCATGCTGCTGCAGTTGCCGCTGGTCTATCAGCTGTGTATGATTGTAGGGGAAGACTGTGACACATGTCCCTGTCACTTGACCATTCCTCCCCTTATGTATGCGTGTTGTGTGGATACCCTGTTCTAGATGTTTGGGAGGTATGGTATGTCTGTAGCAGGTAGCTGAACATACTGCTTAATGTGTTGCAGGCTGGAGCTGGTTCATTCTGGCTAGGGGTTATACTGGGGATTGTGAACACACTGGGGTACAGCATGCTGTATATGCCAGTGAAGAAGCAGTGTCAGCTCTGTTGTCATAGCATAGCCAGGGTGAGGGTACCCATAACAGTCCAGGTGAGGCATGTGCCTCTGGTACATATGTTAATAGTGCCATCCAGAGAGTGGAAGGCAACATTTAGGACACCTATTCATATTTGTGACATGTGTCCCATCCTACAGGTCTTTGACATTCCAATGTGGGTGGCAGTGACTTAGTAGCAACCAGTTATGTTGGACATTGTAAGGCACAGTTATTTATATGTTGTATTGACAAGCATGTACTTGCCGTGCAACAGACTGGACTGTAAGCCAGGACTGTGGATGTCCCAATGTTACACATGCTATGAATATAACAGATAGACCTGCTAACTCATTATTATGGCAGTTGTAGTTGCAAGACATATGTGCATGTATACAGTGTGTTACACAGGAATCCAATGGACATGTGTGTTCCGATGGGTATGACGTGTGACACTGATCTGTCTGTCATGAATTTTTAACCTCAATCTGCACTGAATTGCCAGTAGTTCAGTGCACAGAATAGGTATTATGATAACCATGCCATACATAGGTGGCACAACTGTGGACATTCTGCAAAAGTCTGTGCAGTTGTCAGCTCTACCTGATATTGTAGGTCTCCCGTACATCCATCAACATGTATCTGGCTGTGTACTGGTTTGGTGTCTGCATCACAGGCCCAAATACCCCGTCATTTATCCCATTATATGTAGAAGTAGTGTGTCACTGGAAATCAGGATATGTTCCTAGAAACAGCAGTTATTCATCGGAGTTGAGTGACATAGTGAGTTAATGCACTATGCTGTAGTTGACAGGGGGTCCAAAACTTGGCAGGTGTGATTATGTTTGCATCAGTGGAATTCATGATATGTTTATACAAAAAGCACTTACTCATCAGAACTAAGGGGCCTAGTGGACTAATACACTATGGTGTAGTTGACAGGGTCCTGGGTCCAAAACTTGGCAGGTATGATTATGTTTGCTGATGTACATCAGTGGAACCCATGATATGTTTATAGAAACAGCAGTTGCTTATCAGAGCTGAGTGGCTAGCCTAGGGGAGTAATGCACTATGCTGTAGTTGATGGGGTATTTGGTTCAAATCTTTGCAGGTGTGATTATTTTTTTGATGATGTGCATCAGTGGAATTCATGATATGTTTATAGAAACACCAGTTATGCTTCAGAGTTGGGTAGCCTAGTGGGCTAATGTGCTATGCTGTAGTTGCAGGATGAATATTTTGCTGATGTGCAAATCAGTGTCAGAAACAGATAAGGTGATTAAAGCAGTTTTAAGCAGTTTTAAGTGAGTTTGTGCTGTACATCAAGATGCATCCCAATGCACCACTTAGTTCCACTTAAATCCATAGTAATTTTAAAAAAAGAAAAGAAAAAGAGGTGATACAAAAGTGTGAAATGGGGACAAGCAGGGGGAAAAGCAATGTGAAGAGCTGGTAAGGAGGTGCAGGATGGGTGTAGGAAAGGACCATAGCTCTCCATTTCTTCTAAAGCAACAGCTGTACAGGTTGTAGACAATTTGGAATATGGAGCCTCACATCCCAGAGACAGGGGTGTGGGCAACATAACTTTGTTGATTAATTGCTGTAATTATTGATTGTGGGCAGTGTAGGTGTGTACAAAATGGAGAGCTATGTATAAGGCTATTTTTTTTTTGTGGGACAGATGCTCATTTTTTTTAAAGAGAGAGTGTAATGTTGTGGAAGGGATTTAGGTACTTGTGGAGAGGTAAGTTGGGTAGGAGAGGTAGCATTTTAAAACAGACAAGAAAGCAGACAGGGGTGGTGTATGACACATGAGTGGGGTAAACACCTTGGACAGGGAGTGTGTTGTGGAATTGGAGAACCAAGTGCCCCAAGATGGCAGCAGTGGGACTGAGCTCCCCACCCATGGGCAGTTACCACTGCTCTTTCATGGCCTCAAATGTGGCTGTGCTGGGGGACTGGGCACCATGGTCAGCCTGCCCCTCCAGGTGCACCAGTCTGCCCTCAATCTAGTGCAGTCAATTGTCCAAATCACACTGGACAATCCTGTGCACAATCCCTGGAAGCTGTCACTGGGTGGCCACTCCTGTTCGATGCCTGCTCCCGGGGGTGGGTCTTGTCCCCGAGACAGTTCCACCCATGGGTGGTGCAGGACCAGCAGAGGGGGCAGCTCTTGGTTGTGTCCCAGATGGCCTGGGACCTAGTGCCATGGCCAGTTGAGGTGGAGTAGGTGGATCCACAGGAACCAGCCTATCCACTCGTGCTATGGTGTTGAGGTTTTTTTCAAAGTGTATAGGCCATTTGAACATTAGTTATAATCACATGCAAGGGTGTTTCAATTAACCCAGAATGATAATATTGCATAGCACACAGAACAAAGAATAAATGGAATAACAATCAGTATTGTAACAGCATGCCAGTAACAGTTACAGCAAAAGGCCAACAACACTGGTATTTCAACAAGCTAAGTTAGTATGCAACCATTGTAATATATAACAATAATAAAACACAAGGCCCAACATTAGGCTTTGAGAACAACATATGTGAAAAGGAAACCATACCAATAGTATAACAATAATAATTTGTGATGCAGACAAGGGGTTGGGGGAGAGAGAGAGAGAGACATTCCATTAACAACAGTATAGGCTATATTGTTTGGAACAGTACTGTTCTATACTCTAAAGGGCTGTCCTTGCTTTATGTATACAAGTGCCCTATAGCTTCTGTAGCACATACATACCTCGCAAGCTATCCACATGTGACTGTATGGGCCAAGATATAACACCTACAGGTACAAAACTACAGGGGACTATTACATGTCAGGGGAACATATATGACTACCAAGGTGTACTGTGCACTGTTGTGTGAGTGTGCTACTGACATACTTCGACTGGATGTCATATCTGTGTGCAAGGGTTTTGGCAACAGTGATCACTATCTGTGACAGCGTGACACTTAAGAGACATGTACTTGTTGTAGTAGTGCACTTGTTGATGGTTTATTTAATGAAGTCTTATCACCTTTCTGAGCAATGCTGTTTACACACTAGTACATAAGGACACAGAAATTGCTATACCATTTATACAGCTACTACAGACATTTATTTACCTGTAAGTCATAAATAAATGCTTCCTATACTTACAAATTTGTGGGGCATTATTGTCCCGAGCATCTTGGATCAATTGGGCCAAGAGGTCCCCCTTCCTATGGCTCAGGTTGGCATAGTAGTGATGCACCTGCTTACCTTTGCAGGGGATACCAGTTGCACTGGTGAGGTCACATGCCAGCCAATCCCAAGCCTCTGATTTGTATTCTGACCCCTGGTACTGGCACTGCAGCAGCCGGATGTCATGATCTTTCATGAGGAACCCAATCATGACCCTGGACTCCAACATGCCCCTCCGCTGCACCCAGAAGTGTGCACCCTCTCCAACTCCTGCCATAGTTCCTGCACAGATCAAACTCCAAAAAGTTCTGGCTGTATTCCCACCCGCTCAGCTTAAATAAGGCTGTTTTCCCACCCTTTACCACATTGGACCATTTTCAAAAATGCTAAATGAAGCTTAGCCCCATGCAAACTGGCTAAGCTTAGCTGAGCAGTGCTTAAACTGACATTGCTTAGCAGTGCCTGCCCAAACCAGCTAAGCAGAGCTGCACATTGCTAAGTACTGCTAAAATGGGTCCTGTTTAAGCATTGCTTGGCTTGACACAAAAAAAAGGAAATTACATTTTACTTTTATATTTCAGTGCCATCCAGCCATTTAAATAGTGCAGAGGGTATGTTACTCATATCTGGACACTGTAACACACTCCCTACACTGATTCTGTAACTGTGTTACATGGCTGTCTGTCAGTAGACCACCTTCATTAATATGCAAGGCACGCTGACGCTGTGGAGCCACAGACACAGCCACAGAACACTCCATGTAGGCTTCCCACTATTCCTACATGGAGTTTATTACATCCCCACCATACTGTGTATTTAAAAAGATTTGTTTTAAAAGAAAATATGAAACATTTATCGACTATATTAATTTAATTCTATATAAGACTCTAATGCATTCCTCCAACACTATCTTAACATTCTACATTTTTTTTTATTTTTCCTTTCTACAAATTAATCTATTAAAACTCATAAATGACAAAAATAAAGACAAGTCTACAACTATAACTTTATATATTGCTAATAAAACACAACCTACCATGGATACCAAAGTTCCTAGTTTGTGTATCAAATAGACAAACTTCTATACTCTGTCTCTACCTACCAATAATTAAAACTACATCAAAAATAGCCCAAAGCGATTCTGACTTACAAATAATTAATATAATATTATATATAAATCAAAAATAATAAGATTCTATCAATTTACTTATTATATATTTTACCATTTGAAACTATTCCCCATTACTACATAAAAGTTTAATAATCCTCATTTATTAATCACAAAAAATAAATAATCCAACAGTGGACTATATACCTATTTATGAAATAATAGTATAAATTTTCCATTAAATATTCATAAATTGTCCACTCATTCAGCATTATTATAACTAAATCGCTAAATAAATAAGTAGAACAGAGTTGGACCTGAAGAGATAAAGACATCGGTAAACATACTGGTGACAGGTAATCTTATCATACTAAACTATACTAGGAAAATATGCACAGAAAGGCAACAACAGAACCACACACCATGTACTTAATAAAATAAATAAGAGATTTATTGGGCGCGCTTTTGTCAAAAGACTTCTTCAGAATAACAAATAAATCAATGAAATTTCCTTTTTAAAAACACATTCAACATTTCATAGGTTGAATAAACCCACATGACTTGACATCATTTCCCCTAACACATTCAGCATTTCATAGGTTGAATAAATCACACATGACTTGACATCATTTCCCCTAACAAATAAACATTTGTGAATACTTGTTCATACTACATCAAGGTCAAAACACCTAGTACTCATAAGTACAATGTTCCTGAAAAAAAATTATATGAATAAAAGACCATCAATTAATATAAAAGTAGTGACATTTACATAGGTCAACCACTGATAAATATTATTAAATAAAATACATTGATTTTAACCTTAACAAAGAGTCAAGAGAAAAAATCTATCATTAAGGCCAGGTACAATACAAGCATTTGTTCTGATTTTGGGACCATTTGGCTTAAGAAAAAATATTATTGTATTTCTAAAGGTGTGGTGTACCTTTCAGTCTGTGATTCCTGTGACAGTTTCTACATAGGAAAAAAGATTACAGCTCTAAAATAAAGAATCTACTAACATATTTACGATATAAGACAGAAAGATGAGGGCAACACCCTCTACAAACATATTAAGAAGTGTCCTACTCATTCATTTAAATTTGGGGTCATTGACCATGTGGACCTGGGTTCTAGAGGGGGACTGTCAGATGTATATCTTGAGTTTCTTGAACTCAAATGGCAGATCAGAACAAACACTTGTATTGCACCTGGCCTTAATGTTAGATTGTCTCTTGGCTCTTTCTTAAAGTTAAAATCAATGTATTTTATTTAATAATATTTATCAGTGGTTGACCTATGTAAATGTCACTACTTTTATATGAATTGATGGTCTTTTATTCATATAATATTTTTTCAGGGACATTGTACTTATGAACACTAAGTGTTTTGACCTTGATGTAGTGTGAACAGGTATTCACAAATGTTCATTTGTTAGGGGAAATGATGTCAAGTCATGTGTGATTTATTCAACCTATGAAATGTTGAATGTGTTAGGGGAAATTATGTCAAGTCATATGAGATTCATTCAACCTATGAAATTCTGAATGTGTTAGGGGAAATTATGTCAAGTCATGTGGGATTTATTCAACCTATGAAATGTTGAATGTGTTTTTAAAAAGGAAATGTTATTGATTTATTTGTTATTCTGAAGAAGTCTTTTGACAAAAGTGTGCTCAATAAATCTGTTATTTATTTTATTAAGTACATGGTGTGTGGTTCTGTTGTTGCCTTTCTGTGCATATTTCCTTAGTTTTGTTGCTTGGATCATACTAAACTACAATAAAAAATGGAAATCAATGCACATATATATTTATCATGCTAAAATATGTACACATATTTTATAGCTTGAACAAAACTCTGAATTAATTTTTAAAGTGTGAGTGTCTGTATCTCAGTATTGTGTAACACTTTTAAGATGACAAATACCAGAATATTTAAAAATCCTTTAGCTTGTTAAACTACTTCATAAAAATATGTACACTACAAAGGTTAAAGAGAATGTCTTGCTATTTCTATGGTGTGAAAAATATTTGCATTCTGTATTGTACTCATAAGTTATAATGTGCTTAATTCAAATCCCATTCTCCTGTCCTGGGTTGAAATATATTGAGAACCCTAATTTACTTTCTATCAAAATGGACGTACTGATTCAGCAATATAACACTCACATTTTAGCTTTGACTAATGAAATTAGTTATCTCAGGTAGTCTTAGTGAATCTAATAACATACAACATGTAAAAAACTTCAAGGTTCACATGATCAGGCTTCAAATTTCAGCTTTCAAATTATCTTCAAATATTTTTATATGACTTTCTATGTAAATTATATGAGATCTTGTACAATCATATTTCTACCATATGCAGGCATGTGTAATACACATCTTTCTTGTAAGCAGTTTTGTTCATTAAATATATGTTTTGTCTTATTTTCCCTACTAATATTCTTATACCTTATTCTATATAACTTGTATTTCAAAATGTCCCATCAAATAACTATTTATTCTTCAGCTTTCTATTAAGGATTATAGTATTTATTTACATTTCTTAACTTACTGATACTGCTGTTTTATTAATTTTACATATTAGATATGTAATTCCTTCTGCATTTGCATTTTATTTATAAGATGTTTACTTTTCTTATTAACTCTAGTATTACAAGCACTTTTGACTATATATATATATATATATATATATATATATATATATAAAATAATTCCTGTTTGTTTAATTTGAATGTGTTTTTAGTTACTGTGAACTGCTGTTCTGATATAAGATTCACATCCTAACATCAGAATTTGATTACATGTGAAAATGACAACTCACAGCACACAGCAGCTGCTAATTTCCTCTGTAACTTTCTCATTCTTCTTAGTTCTTTAAGGTGTTCTAAGCAGTAGCAAACAATAAGCTATTAACACTCATCAAAATGTAAGCAAATTATATGTCAGCAACAGCTCAAAATAAAACATTACTATATGCTTTGTTTTACCCATTCTTCATTTCTAAGAAAATGGGGAA
This sequence comes from Protopterus annectens, assembly GCF_019279795.1. Taxonomy (NCBI): domain Eukaryota; kingdom Metazoa; phylum Chordata; order Ceratodontiformes; family Protopteridae; genus Protopterus; species Protopterus annectens. Next base: position 1,214,788,802 of record NC_056746.1, read on the forward strand.
AAAAGATGTTATTTGAGTAGATTTCTCACATATATACTTAAAAAAAGAAAGTTCATTTCTGTTTTCACAAACATCATTGATGAACTTTGACCTAGATTTTTTTCAGAACAACTCAAGGCGGGAAACAAAACATGAAAGAAACCAGCATTCTGACATAACTGGAACATTATTTTGTCCTTTTGCTTTCTTTAAGTTTTACTTACTTCATAAATGATCTGACAAAGGAATGTGTTATATAGTAGCAAAGAAAACAAAATCACCAGCATTTTAACACTTCAAATTAACATATTACATATATCTGACATTCAATTAACCCAACAATGTATATACTAAGCAAAGTTGAACAAAAAATAAAATTCTTAACTTATATAGTCGTAATGTTACCAATTCTATTGCTTATAATTTAATGACATTCTCTTACAGTATTTTTCAACATTTAGAAATACACTTAGAAGTTTGGTTAAATTAAATATATTACGTCTTTCCCTGTTAATATAGTAAAACAGTAAAACTAATCATTTATATTCCTCATCATGAAAAATGTTTTAGTTTAAAATATAATAATATACTTGCATATGTTTTCAAGCTTAAAGTCCAGTACAACTTTTTTACTTAAAGGGCAAATCTATTGTTTCAGAAAATAAAAGTCCTGCAAGCAGAGATTAAACGTCACTTGTTTTTTAGCTTTTTAGTTTTAGAAGCAATTTTCTGGGAATTCAGCTCATTCTGTCTCTTAAGGGATATACTGTTAAACACCTTTTATTCAGCATTATTAAGGATTTTACTGTGGCTAACCAAAGTAGATGCCTTCTTCATCTTGTCAAATATTTTTCTTCCTTCAAAAAGAAATAATTTGATCTTTGCAGAAAACACCAAAGTGGCTCTAATATTGTTCATTTTAAGTTCCTTGATCAATTGTAAACAGGATTTTCTTTTACTCATTATTTTACTGGAATAACCATTATCAAATATGACTACATGTTCATCTATTTTAATAGGTAGGCTGAGCCAAGCTGTTTTTAATAATTTATATTTTTCTAAGCTAGACATAAACTTAACTATAACCCTTCTTCAAAGCTGATCTCAGGGATCTGTCTGCCTTTTCAATTCCAAAAGATAAAGTTTCAGATAGGTGTAAGGTTTTATGTAGCCAGGATATGATTGTCTCCCTCATACTTTTCAGGTATACCATTAATTTAAATGTTATTTTGTCTAGGTCTATTTTATAAATAATCAACTTTTTTATGAGCCAGTTATTTTGTTTTAAAAGAAATTCAGTCTAAAACTTACTTTCAGTTATTCTTCCTTAAATGATCATTTAAAGCTTCTTCCATACTGTTGATTTGTGCACTTCATTGTTTCATAAGAATTTCCAAATGTTCCATCTTCTTTGAAACTTTCTAACTTGTTATCCAGTTTGTCTATTTTAAGTAATACATCCTGCATATTAGATATTGGTGACTGTGTGTATTTTTTTAACACAAGAATCCTGACTACTATTTTTTGAGTGACTCATGTTGAAGTCTCTTCTCTGTTAACCAAGCAGTTGAAATTCTGACTGGCAACATACAGCTTTCGAAGAACCTGAATCTATAAGTATTTTCTTTGACTATTAGTGAATAAAACTAGCTAACAGGTATCTCCTGAATTTTAATTTTTTTTATTATATTTGCTATCAGAAAAAAGTTTTTAGTCACAGAACTTTCACTAGTTGCGGTCCTCTATTAGACATCTTGGCCACAGCCCCAGAGTTTTATTTTTAAAAAATGTAAAAAATGCTATAAAAACTTCCACAGAATGTGGCAATTTAGTTGATATGCCTCCATTTGCTCTGTGTTATTTTAACTTGCAGGAAGTGCATTGTTTGGACAATGGTTAATTGGGTTAATTGTGATATATTAGGGTCAGAAGGTAAATGGTTAACTGACAACCTGTTAAATTATCACTGTAGCAAAACACTAAGCAGTAATTACATTTTTGCCAAGATACTAATTTATCAGGGCTGCAATTAACAATTTACTTTCTCATCCTTATACATTAAAATTAAACCTAATTAGCTCTTGGTCAAACAATGACACAATCGCATATAGCTGGCATGTTTGGATAGTGGAAAGTGATTCATTTAATCAGTAAAATCTAGTGAAAGTTGTAAAAGTAAATTTTTATTAGTGACCAAATGTAGTCTTTCAGCAAAAGAATGTTAACAGACACAGATAAGTATGCAAATACCATTGTTCTGAAAAAAGCAATGTTTTGAGCTGTAAAGTTAACATGGGCCTTTGATCATGACCTTTCTAACCGTAGAAGAATACACATGTATGCCAAAATATTTTTACAGACTAGACAAATTCCAGTGACAGCTTTAAAAGTGGAAAATGTATGCATCGTTGGCAGATTTGGGAGGGGTACCAGTGGTATTATTGCTCCTCCTATCTGTGCTTATGTTAAGAAGTAATCAGCCAACAAATCATAAAACAGTTTTGAATCTAGGCTTTTCATATTACAGTTTCATCTGTAAACTATAAATGCAGGCAAGCTTTTTTGTTATTGTTGACCATTTTTCATTGTGAAGGCAATTCATCTGGAGATGTGCAATGTTATCATGAGGGCAATTTTGCAGATAATTGAAGATTTTATACTTTACATCCCAGCAGAAAAAAATTCTGAAAAGTAGTCTGAACCTCCATTTGTGACAGTAAATCATGACAACCACCCAGAGTCATTTTTGTTTCAGCTAGTAAAAAAATACAATAATCTGTAGTGACTTCCAGATAATACAATGTATATACCAAGTAACTGGACCCAAAAGAAAAATAAAAGCTCATATTAAGTAACTACAGTGTTAATGTTGTTTCTTTCATGTCCATCTAATGATGTAATATTTATTTGTATCTGCATATCTACTTAATATAATTCACTAAATACATAGTTTATGTAATATCAATGGAGTGATATTTTGTGTGGTAATGTTACTTAACAGTTGCTCACATAAGCAGTATTTTACTTATTTTTTAACACAAAGACATCTCTAAAGGAAATAAATGCCCATTTATATATAAAAATGATGGTTATGAAACAACATGTATGTCTCTGATTCACTTGTGTCTCTGCTAATTTAAAGCTGCAATAAGCAGATCAACCTTATATAAAAATAATTAAACTGTAATGTTCCCATCCAACTTGTGTAAACTCCACGTTCACAACAGTGATGCATGAGATTGTGCATCATGTTTATCCTTACTTTACATAGCATGGTAGCAGAACTGGATTCTGTATTTAGTTTTCACTAAATTGTTCATTGTGGACAAAACCAATGATTTGTGTTTACTAAAATAATGGAGATCTATTTTTATTAGCTAAAATTCATTAGATATGCTGGTGATTGTTACTCTGGTTTCCAGTTAGCACAGTTATTTTTGTAATTTTTATAGCTTATACAAAGAGATCAAAGACAGATTTTTGTGCATCTGCAAGAGAATAAAAGCAAACTTTATAAACAAAATACTAAGTTAAGAAAATTGGCAGGAGAAATGTAATGTTTTTTGGAGGAGTGACATAGTCTAAGATACCAGATTTTATGAACTTGTTTGTTTTAGTACTTAGTATCAATTTTAAGATTTTACTGGACTGTGGTAGAAAATAAAAAAATGCAGTGACTTTGAGTATTTATTTCACAAAAAATAAGGCAGTGTCTGAATAGACAACTCCAATTTATTTTGCAATAGGTTGCCTGGCAGACAATAGAGTAAGTTTATATTAAAGTCTCTTAGTTACTAGGAGAAATCAGCATTGCAAAACATGATGTGTGTGAAATTGCTTCCCTACACTATGCAAACTAGACATGTTTCTATCAGTTGAGTTTAAATCACTGATACTGAACCCCTCAGTCACTTTTCTTTTCCAGAAATAAACTGCTCCACAGGTTTGCCCCTACATGTGAATTCCCAATATTGGTAGGTAGCACAATTTCTGTCCAGGAATTCTCACTTTCAAACAGTCATTGGGGACATTTCAGCTGCAAGGAGAGAGGTGTAACATTATAACACTGAATACATCCAATGCATTGAGGCTGGACTGGTTGATGAAAATTCTAACTGCATTTGATTTCCTTTTAAGATGGAGCAAAGTCAGGACAGTCAAACCAATTATACATGTGTATGCATGGGTGTGTGGAGGGGATGCTGTTGCACTGCTGCTGTTGGCACCACTGCTGAGACCACTGCTGCATTCCACTGCCTTTTGTAAATTTGTATGATGTTCCAAGTTTCTACACTTTGTTTTAATGTTCAGCACATTGCACACCACCCACTTTAACAGAGAAATTCCAAGATGTTAAGTGGGAGAATTCACCCTTTCACCATTCTGCATGCTATCCAATGGCCACTTCATCTCCCAGCTTAATTATTTCAGTAAATATGTATATAGATGAGTTTTTTTGTGTCTTTCGGCTTTTCCCAGTTAGGGGTCGCCACAGCGGAACTCCGGTTCACTAATGATTGGCAGTAGAGTTTTACGTGCTGGCTTGCCGTGCCTAACGCACAACCTTCAATGAAGGAACGCCCATTCACGCATGTCGCCACACAGAAGATGCTCTAACTGAGAATTGAACGGGCAACGTCTAACTGTGAGGTGACAACGCTACCGCAGCACCACCACCGTGGGTCAAATATGTATATAGATTAGTAACTATAGTAATTTTAAAAACACTTTTGCTGTCAGCTGTGTTGGAATTCTACAGTGTTCTGTGAATGTAAAGAGAACTAGCAGCCACTCAGGTAAGCATAACTCTCAATTTCTTTGTTCAGGAAGTCTGTAAAAAGCAAAGAACAATGGTGAGAAGTGGAGAAATGAGTCAGAATTAAGGGTAGCTTGTAAATGTTGCTCTTCCAAACTTAGAAAGTTGCTAAATTAACAGATTTTGCATAATGATGCTCATTCTGAAGGCTATGAAAATCAGAAACTCAAATGACCATCTTTCGTTAGTGACTGCAACCCTCAAAGATTTATCAGAAAACCACAATGTTTATGAGGAACAGACCAAAAATATGAGGCAATAATCTGAATATTCTGCAAAATTCCGGACAAAGAGGTATGAAGATGTATTCTGGGCATCATAGTTCTTATAAACCTCTTATCTCCAGAGTCAGGGACAAATAACTATGCATCCCATCCTATCAGAAATAATCAGGGACACTTTTTTAAATGTTAAGATCATTAACTTGAGAACTTGGCAGAATATCAAAATGTAAATGAACATGCATTTGTAACTTTAGTCTATAATCAATTATTAGTCATTGTTTTATTAAGTGTAATCAGGGGCAGTTGACAGATATGCTGAGTTTTCAGGTAAGAAAAAAGTCAGCGCAGGAAAGAAACTTAAAGCAGAATAAAATGAAAGTGATTTGTATTTTGTGTATGCAGAATCTACTGTTATTGTGCTTTCAAATTAAGTTAACAGAGTTCCTTCCTTTCCCTACAGTCTTTTTTTCACTATTACAAGTTACCCTATTTTTTACATTCTTAAAGACATGCAAGAAATATTAAAGCACAAGAAAATTACTGTGCAGTTTTTATTGTGCTTTGAAAACCTGTTTCTATTGTTCTTTTAAATAAATTATTAACTTTTCTTATACGCCTTTAAGTCTTTGATTATGTACTGTTTTTATGCCACTTACCCAGTTCTTCCTGCATCTTTTTCACATTGTCACTATTCTTATATTCTTAGACATCATTAACAACACCAACACCTTTTTTCCATTTTCTGCATGGGGTTAGGATGTTCTGTCAACTGTGGCAACCTCTCTCAATTCACTATTACTCTCCTACCTTCTTCAAAAGTTATGGCTGACTGTTACAGGTCTTCTCTCATACAAACAATCCATCACTTTGCTGGGCATCCTCATTTCCACTTTCCTTCTTTCTTTCTCTCCCCCGGATTCTGCAAGCCTTGCACGGTGTGCAGGATTAGTGCAGGAGCTCCAGCAGACAGTATGTATGCCCTGCAATCCAGGAATAACCTGTAGGGGCGTGCACAGGCGATCCTGCACTAGTTCTGCATGGAGTCAGCACCTGTATGTAAATTACCCCATTTGCAGGAGAAATACATGCAAATGAGGTGAATTTCTAATCCAGGAACCTGAAAACCGGCAGTGCAGGACTAGTGTAATCTGCAGAAATGTACTTCACCAGTAAAGGAGTACATTTCTGCAAATTCCAAAACAGAGCCATGACAGCTACAAATAAAGGGTGGATATAATTTAGAAAGAATGCTATTGGCCAATTATAAGGCCATTGGCATGGAAAACAGTTGAAAAAAAAGCAACTTTTATTCTTGTTTTAGATGATCTTGGCTGTTTAAGTTTAGGGCAGCTGCGTGCAAACTGGATCGTGGGAAAATAAGAAAATAAATCTAAAATAAGCATTCTAACTAAAATTACTATTCTGCCATTATAGTCAATGGCAGGCAGAAGACAACATGGCCAGAGAATATTGGTTGCTAAGGGGGGAGGCTCAGTGTGAGACATATAACTATGCATTAGCAGGCAATCCTATGCAAATGACGGGAATGATAGTGAATTCCAGATTTCCCCTTGCATGCTAGTCAGCTCCCAAAAGTGTAAGAGCAGGAATAGCTTGGTGCAAGCTTAGGAGTTAGCTGACATCATGGGGGTGGTGTCAGGCATACTAAAAGGGGATTGGAGCCCCGTGGCTCAGGTTTGTTCCTAGCTTAGCACACCTAGGCAAGGGGGTGTTTCTGAGGCTGCCTAGCTCTCTTTACGAGCGGCCCTAGGTCAACTGGTGCCCTAGGCAAAACAGCTCCACAGCACCCCCCAGCACATTACCTGGTGCCCCCATCCTGGTCTACCTACATCAAATAAATACTGGAAAAGTGCCCCTTCTACACTGACACCCTAGGCGGCCGCCTAGTTGGCCTATGCCTAAGGCCGGCCATGCCTAAGTGGGTGCGTGCACTGCACAATGGGTTTTAAAGGAAAAAAAAGTAAACCAGGAAATAGCAGCTCTGTGCACATTTGAGCACTGTGTTTGCACAGCGAGGCCCAGGGCTTAAACAGGAAGACAATGGGAAGGGAAAACAGCAGTAGTAAGGTAATCTAGGAGAACTAGCATAGCTGACAGGTGAAATGTATCAGAATCAGCTAATTACACCTGCAGCATTGCAGCCCAGCCCAGAACACTACTATAAACTATGCAAACACCTTCCCCTCTGTTTTCTCCCATACTCTACACCACTGGTGTATACAAGCAGGGAAGTTTTAACAAACAAACAACAAAATGATAGGGGCTGCAATAGCTATCATACAACAACTTGTGAAAGAGGCTGAGTGTGGTGAGGATGTGAATGCTGCCGACCAACCCACAGTGAGGAGACAGAGAAGAGTGTACAGACCCAGGGTAACCTCCTAGGGGCTACATGAGCTGGAGATAGTGGAGTGCTATAGGGTGGACAAGGACCTCCTATAGCAAATTGCTGAGCTGTGCCGGCTAGGCTTGAAACACAGAACTAACAGACGGGAACCCATCCCAGTGGATACCAAGGTATGTGTAGGCCTAAGAAAATTAGCTACAGGTACCTTCCAAAGGCCAACTGGGGATATGATGGGGATCTCACAGGCATCAGCATCCAAGGTACTCTACCAGTTGCTGGATGCCATGTCAGCACATGCAGGTGAGCACGTATATTTCCCCAACACCCGTGAGGTGTTGGCTAGCAATATGAAACTGATCCACCAAATAACAGAATACCCTGTGATAGTGGGTGATGTATACTGGATGCACATATGCATCAAAGCACCACCTGATGAGTGGGGTAGTATCTACATCAACCGCAAGGGCTTCCTCTCTATCAACTGACAGGTCATGTGCGATGCCCAGGGCATAATAATGAATGTGTGTGCTGGCTGCCCTGGAAGTTATCAAGATTCCCACATCTGGCATCTGATGCAGCTGTACCACAGATTTGCCAATGGGTCATCCCTTATGGTCACCTAGTGGGGGATGCTGGATATGCACTGGAGCCGTGGCTGATGACACCCATCAGAAATGCACACACACCCGAACTAGAACTCCATAATGAGGCACACGCACAGACCAGAATAATAATAGAGCATGTGTTTGGGATGCTCACGTCACGGTTCCAGTGCCTGGACACATCAGGTGGAGCCTTGCAGTACTCACTAGCTACATGTACCTAAATTGTCATAGTATATTCCATGCTACACAATATAATCCTGTGGAAACAGCTGCAGCAGGAACAGCATGGGACAGGCCCACATAGCCCCCCACTATTGCCAAGGCCTGCATATGCACAGAGTGACTCGGTGGAGGAACAACCTGAGCCTGCCCCAGTAGGCAGAAGGAGACATGCCCAGTATGCCCTGGCCTTGGCACAGAGGCAACGCATAGCACATACACTGACACAGGAGGGACCCAGGGAATAACACCTCTCTCTGACTCTGACATACAGTTAAAGGAATGCTAAACATGACACTACATGTGCTTAACCATGTGTAGGGAGTGTACTATGTGTATCCAACATAGGCAGCCCTGCAGCACCACCCTCAATACTGGGACACCCACAAGGTAAGTCACTCAATCTACCAATTGCCAAATGGAGTAGAATATGTTGTTACTTGTATCTATGGAATGGATGTGAGCATGCAAGGGAATCGGGTAGCTGAATGGTATCCCATGACATAGTAAACACCTATAGTGGCACCATGAGATCTGTAACAAATATTGGTGTCTCCATAGTAGCCAGTACTACACATGGTGACAAAACCCACTGCAGGAAATGTGCTGGGCCACATGTGTGTTCATATGAATCACACATGCCAGTCAGGGATGTTCACATACCCAACAACAGTCTCAGCCAGTAGGACAGGTGTAGACAAACACAAACAATGGCTGTGCTAAGGCCTCTGAATGATGCCTATGGGTAATCTCCCCCCCCCCCAGGCCTACAAAAACAGACTACAACAGGTCAGGCAGTGGGATGTTAGTTCTCAAAGGTAGGAAGTCAGAAACTAATATGTAGGTCAATCAAAGCTAAGACCTTTAGTACACTGATATGCCTCTAGTCAGCATGATAGGTTAGAATACAGAATGAAATGGAATACCTGACATACCAGTACAGTCATGGAAAATGTGTACAAGTGTCAGGTGTGCCCTCCATCCTATGTAGAAATGTAAAAACAGTAAGGTGTGCCCCCCAGTCCTGTGTAGAAATGTAGAAACAGTCAGGTGTGACCCCCCCAATCCTGTGAAGAACTGTAGAAACAGTCAAGTGTGCCCCCCTCCCACAATCCTGTGTAGGAATGTAGAAACAGTCAGGTGTGCTCCCCCAACCCTACTTAGAAATGTAGTAACAGTCTGGTGTGCCCCCTCAATCTGATGTACACATGTCGTAACAGTCAGGTGTGCCCCCCACAACCCTAAGTAGAAATGTAGTAACATGTATGTGTAGGCATAATCCCAGTGGAGCACAGATGCACAGAGGTGGCCAAGGTAGCAGGATAGGTTGTTGTAGCATCTGCACAATATGCAGGTATGTGTGTGTTAGGTTGGTGTGTGTTTTATATTGTGTGAGAGTAGTCAGTATGCATGCATATTGAGGTAAGACTTGGTGGCCATTGCCCACTACTGCTGATGACAGGGACAAGTCCTCACAACTGCAGTGCCAAAGACAATACCCAGCAGCATAACATATGCTAGCAGTACGCCACTGTAAATGTATGGTGGTAATATGTGTCACCATCTGAAAGAATGACATGGCATGGCTGTTGGGCTAGATATACCAGCAGTGCACAGGGGAAAGTTCCCCAGACATACAGTATATATTGTGCCACTGTGAAATGGACACACCCTTGGAATTGTACATACAGGTATGCATCACATTATCTGGTCCTGTAGTAAGGGATACCGGTGTTGTCTGCCCAAACACTCGCAGATCACAAATGAAGTAGGACTGATGTATTGGGAAACAGCTGATGTACCTGCACATGCAAGCATAACTGAAATGCCCAATGCATATCTGTGTGTCAGCTGCAAGTAGTGTCCATAGCACATATGCACCTAGCTCATGCAAATACCACCCACAGGTACCTCTCTGGTTGTACCCCTCCTGTGGGGAATGGATAAAATATGACCCCATCTGTATATGGCAATAGAGAAAGAATGCAGCATGCAGTGCAGGTGTCTCATGCAGGTGTGTCACTACCTGTAGGTAACATCCTGACAGCATCCACACCACCTGATCAAGACTGATCGAAGGTATTGGCATGAACACCTAGCACACCTACCCTGTCACCCCAGGGGAATATACTGTATGGAGGTCTGAGACTGTAGGACTGATAGAATGCAACGGCTTGCCACATCTGGCCTGCATCAACACCTAATGGCCAACAGGCCACTGCCAAGGGCCTGTGTCTCACATGTACTGCCAATGCATGTTATGTCATGGACACTCAAATAACAACACAATACACTCCACATAAGCCATATGCAAGGTCATGTGGACAAACCACAGTAACATTTCCACCATGTCCAACTGCATGAACTGTGGACCAACACCAACATACATCTGTGATGGGTGAAAACCTTAGGGAAAGTATCAGAGAATGTATGCATAATGTAAGGAAGAGGATAGAATAACAGAGGGGGAGTGGGAGTGTGTGTGCAGCATGAATGTGCAAGGTCCGACACAAAGCTGTGAGAACACTATCCCTGGCTGTAAACACATAAATGTGTGGCTACATACCTGCCCGTACACCACAATAGGGGTAATGTCCTGACTCATGGCCCCTGCCTCTGGATAACCTGTGCAAATCTGTACAGCTGTGAGGTATTGCCGTAGCAACATAAGGCCATACTGCCATGTTGATGAATGTACAAGTATGGGATCCTCTGCCAGCACTGTATCAAGGTGCTGAACTAGATACACAGACCAAGCAGCAAGTGTCTGCAGCTCCCCCTCCAGGATGGCATGACCTACCATGAATATGTAGGCATCTCCCCACAATACCACACAGAGCTGCAGTCACCCCTGTCCCCAAAGACATCACTGAGAGCAGGAATGTCCACCTGACAGTACATGAGGACAGAAAACATCACAGTGTATAACAGTACACATGTCTGAATATCTCTGCTAACAACAGTACCATGTAGCTGAAGCAGCAAACACACAATCACCTACAGTACAAACATCCTCTGCACACTTTGGCCCCATATTGCCAAATGATTGACGGATACCTTGCAGAAACAGTTTCCTACCAGTAGGTGTACAACACAAAGGTCTGCACTGGAGTACAAACTACCTGGAATCGGTCCACACATTCAATACAGAAGGGCATACTGGGCATGCTCACACACTTAGAAAAATGAAGGCAATGTCTGACAGCAACAAACTGAAAATTCATCCTGGGCATGCTCACACACGTAAACAAATGAAGCCCATGTCTGCAAACAACAGTGGACCAGACATATGTGACAGTTGCAGATGTTAGTGCAGACACTCCTCAATATGCACAACTCATGATTTGCACACACACTGGATAGGAATACAGACATATATCCAAGGATAACACACTATAATAAGCCAAAAGTAGACATACATAGATGTGTGGAAGAGAGTGACTGTGACAAGTAGCCATCCATTATGAGGCCTGTCCCACCCAGCACACAGGCAAATGGCTACAACCACATGAGGTTCAGATGTCACTCACTGTAGATATTAGCCAACGGTATCTGTCAGCATTACATACTATGTGGAGCAAGTGCTAGCTGTGCAACATGACTGTATAAGGAAGTAGACATCTAGCAGCTGTATACATGTACCTATGGAATATAACCCTGCATGTGCCCACATGTGGTGTGTCAACCTCTAGAGGAATGGGTTATGGCTCATGCACAGACACTGCCCTCCCCATAGCCCTACTATGAGAAGCCTGCTGAGATCATTCACTTTGAAGTACCTCAGAGTGTAAAACAACTAGTAAACAAAAAGGCACTAAGGTAACATAACAGGTAACCTCACAAAACCTTTATTAATCCACAATTTGATGAATGAAGAAATAAAAAACAGCAACTTGAACTGACACTTTGAAGTACACCTTTGGGAAAGTTATAGCCCAGTAATCTCTGTGGCATGTCCTATAACTGCATACTGCTGTAGTGTGATAAACTAGTTAGGTAGGAGTTCTAATCCCAGACATAGAGAGTGTGTGTGTGTGTGTGTGTGTGTGTGTGTGTGTGTGTGTGTGTGTGTGTGTGTGTGTGTGTGTGTGTGTGTGTGTGTGCATCTGTATAAAGAGCAGTGCTTTTAGGCTAGTCACATGAACTACAAATCAAATACCCTACTTTGATAATGCTGCTGATGTCATTCACTGTGGAATACACCTTTCGGAAAGCTGTAGCCCAGTAATTTCCATGGTGTGTCCTCTAACTGTGTACTGCTGTAGTGTGATACAATAGGTAGGAGTTCTAATCCCGGACAAGGTAACTGTGTGTGTCTCTGTCTGTGTACAGAGCAATGCTTTTTAGGCTAGTCACACTCATTACAATTCAAAAGTCCTACTTTGACAAGGCTGCTGATGTCATTCACTGTGAAATACATCTTTGGGAAAAGAATATTCCAGTAATCCCTGTGGTGAGTCCTATAACAGCTTCATGCTGTAGTGTGATATAGAACTTTTGTAGGGGTCATATTCCCGCACATGGCAGTTGTGGATGTTCTGTGTGTGTTTCTATGTCTGTGTAGGGAGCAATGCATTTTAGGCTAGTCACACTGCTGATGTTATTAACTATGAAATATACCTTTGGGGAAGGAGTACTCCAGTAATCTCCGTGACGTGTCCTGTAACTGCATAGTGCTGTTGTGTAATAAATTAGTTAGGTAGGAGTTCTAAATCCCGACATGTCAGGTGTGTGTGTGTGTGTGTGTGTGTGTGTGTGTGTGTGTGTGTGTGTGTGTGTGTGTGTGTGTGTGTGTCTGTGTGTGTGTGTGTGTCTGTGCTTGTAATTTGTATCTTGTGTGGATGGGGGTGTGAGTTCCGAACAACTGGACTCAATGTGGAGTGGGTTTTGCATATTTCTTATATGGTGGCCCTAGTATCTATCACAATGTCCACCATACAGGGATAACAGATGTGAAATAGCTGAGGGGCTGGGGTACAAATCCATACCCCTACATGTGACATCAGTGCCAGGCAAACAAAGTGAGCAACCCTAGAATTACCCAGAAAACACTCTCAACCCATGTCTCATACACACACACACACACACACACACACACACACACACTTGCCTAGGCAACAGTCGCTATGTTGGTAGTACCCTGCATATTGCCCACTGATAGTAACCATGGTGTGATTGCAGTAGGTTACAGAGGGCATGGCATCCCATCAATCAGTCTAATAGGCATATATATGCTGACAGTGCACCTTCCCCATGTTCCCCACAGGACACCTGAGACATCTGTGGTGCCATCAAATGTGACCCACAAAGGACATACCATGACTGAAAAACATGCCCTGTATGGACAGATGCCACTGACACCAGAGAATACTAGTATCATGCTATCAGTGTAGGTGTAGGGTCAACCTGCTGTCCATTAACAGTTCCTGCCACATGAGGCCAGGAGTGGCACATGTGATGATAAAAATCTGTGTATACAACATGGGCCAGACACCCCATGTACAGTTCCACATGTCACTGTACATGCATGTGGGAGGTGTGCACATCTCATACACTGTCCATGTAATGGACTAAGGAACACATACATGGCAAGCAATGCACGGCATTGGCCACACGCAGTAGTCACCCAGGTGACTGGATTGTGAATACAATACCCACCTGTGTGGGCAAATCCAGACACTACATCCCTGAGCCACAATGCAGACTATTGTCATGGGGCCTGATGCAAAGGTATACCCATCACTTTGCCTTGTATAGCTGTCTGGCATAGTCGACCACTACACACCCATGAAGCAATGCACCCATGCATGTCAGTACTGGCACCCTGTATGTGTGTGTGTGTGTTGTATGATGCATATGACCACGGTCACACTCACTACAACCCCCATTAGCATACTGAAGCATGCTGTCTGATGTCAGACACCTCCACATACCCTTTGCCCATATAACCTTCATATGACCCCTGTGGTGCATGTGATATCTACAGAGTAATGGGTTGTTGCAATCTCACTAGTGATGAGTTGCATTCCTGGCCCTGCCATGTGTGTCAATGTGTGCATGTCCCTGAGAGAGTGTGGCTGTGTTGATGCTGGAACCTGTTCATGAAGACAGGCACGTATACTACACCTACCATATAGCTACCATATCCCTGTTGCAGATGTCATTCACCATCACATATACGGTTTGAGGGCTCCTCAACATGTAACCTATGTGGTGCATCCAATAACTGCATAGACATGTGATAGCACTACACAGTCATCAGGGTTTGATACCCTGTACTGGTAGGTGTGTGACACAAACATGCTTAAGTTTTACTTTCCCGCCCCCCCCTAACTTTTCTTTGCCACTGTCTGCCTTTCTCACTCCCTCTCTGGTGGATGTGGAGACTTACACCTGCTTTGCTTAAGCAGCAGCATGTGTATTTTAAGTGATGCTCATGATCAGCTGATGGCCTCTGCATGAATTGCAGCCCTCCCGTAACTGATTGCATGTGGAACAGCTGTGGTAACATTCCCAAAGCAAATCGCATGGAAATATACTCCCATATCTAGGAACATCATGTTGGTGTTGGGCCTTTACCTCCACTGTGAGCAGGAACTTGAGCTGTTGTTTGGCAAACAGCATCTCAGATGGATTGGGGATTTATCTCTAACAACATACACTGTGGAAACAGGCCAACACATAGGAGGGGGATGTGTCTGTCCTGACTACAGACTGTAAGTGCTGCTAAACTGCATTTGGAGTAATGTTGGTTTAACAGGGTGTGTGTAGATATGGCTGTCCTACATGTTTTAATACCTGCCATGTCAGTGCTATGTTTATGAGGAAACCCCCATCTGTAGGGTTGTCTGCAGACTGGGCAGTGTGTGGTGGGTTTTGTTTCATGTGTTACCCACAGAGCACCTGTCTGTGAACTGCAGAAGGTAGTGTGATGATTTCAGTCTGTAGATGGTGACAGCCATGAGAGTTACTGACTTAATATCCCTCATAGGACATATGTTGCAACAAACCTTGTTAGAACAGTAAATGTATGAGGTTATCACAGCAACATGTCAATATTGGCCCTGTCTATGTGTCTCCAGTCACAACTCTGTCAGCCTGTGTACATATGTCATGCAGTAAGAGGTGCATATGTGCTGTACACCATAGTTAGTGACATCATATCTGATAACAAGTCAGTGAGATATCAGACTGCTACACATGTTATGTATAGTAGGGGTTATATTTTATGACATAACCTGGACATTCAGTGGTTGTGTGTACAGTACTGAGGTCTGTGTACTTATGGTGATTGTTGACAGTGTGTGTATTGTTAATATGTACTTTGGCCTGTGTATAGACTGTGGTAGATGTCATTGTTCTTGGTCCTGTTCTACCTTATGTTACATGCTGCTCCACTGTATGTTACCCTATCAGCTTGCAGGTTTGTAGAACCATACATACACACACACACACACACACACACACACACACACACACACACACACACACACACACATGTACCATTCCACAGACAGCCATCAGACCACACTGTGTAGCTGCCCAGTATATGTAAGGTTAGTGTGTGAGCGGCACATATGAGGATGGTGTTTAACAAATAGTCCATATATTGTAATATTACACTAGCTTATCATATGTGGCTGTAGTTGTCTTCACATTGGTTGCGGTTATACACTTTCACACTGGTGTATCATACTCTGTGCTGTGACATGCCTATAGAGCCTGCTATATATGCTGGTACATGTGCATCCCCCTATAGGAAATGTAGGCCAGTTTTTGAGCCAGTCTGCCTGTAGCCTGCACAGTGCTTTGTTATTTGCCTAGCAGCTTAGTGTACTTACCCAGTGAGATGTCATGTCCAGATACTTGCCCGATGTACTGCTGCTGGACCACCATAACAGTCATGTAAACAAGTAAAATACCTGCAACTGCTAAAGGTTCACCGAAGAAATAAAGCAAATGTGAGAAGAACAGCAATGTCACCACCACGGACAGTGTAAAAACTCTTTAATGTGCAGAAACATGAACACGAACACAAATCCTAGGAAAAATAGCAGATAAAACAAAAAGAATGAATCCCCTTTTTATTTAACACGATAAGCACTTTCAGATATCTCCTTCTTCAGATCATATAACAAAGAAAGGGAAACTTTTTCAATTAAAAGTGTAGTTATCCAGTCAATTCATATTGGAGCCAACACCTTCCAAGTAACATATAGACAGTCTGCCAATCACAAAGTTTAAAATAGAGCACTCCTTCTTATTAGCCAATGGCAGTATGTCTATTCTTTAACATAGGTCTTAATGGTGCTTCCATGTTCAGCCCAGGGTGTCTGTCCACTTTTAAATTAATTATCCGCTTCACTTCATTTCTTTCAGTGCAGTTCATAATGTCTCCTTGATTCATACCTTGTGGAGTTTTGGGGGCAAATGTATACCAGTAGTTACATGTTATAGCCATCTACATGGCTGTTAACATCAACATTGTCAGGCTTGGTCCACATATCTTGCACTAAGGAGTTCTGTGTATACCTCTGGACTCTCCAGAGTGTGTCAGACTGTCCACATATATTGGCCAATATCTCTGCTGTAGTCCACAGGAGCATTATGTGCTAGCAGTGGTACTGTACTATGATGTCTTTAGGATGTCTGTCAGTAGCCAATGGTGCACATGTTAAAAGCAGATGTGACCTCCACACACACCATGTCTGTGAAGACAATCCCTATTACAGGGCATTAGGAGGGTGGCCTAATGGTTGTATCTGTTATGTGTACATTATGATAACACAACATGTGTGATGCAACAGTCATATTAATAACAAGGATTACACAATTTAGGAAGTAAAGGCAATTGTTCAATACTACAGAATATGTGCATTAACCGCTATATTGGTAAAATGATAGCTGTCTTCACAGTGGTCATGACATAGTGATTAAGTGTTGTGACTGTAGTGTACAGGGTCCTGGGTTTAAGACCTGCAAGGGCTGTTCATGTTGTTGCTGGGCAGAGCAAGGGCTGTAATATACAGAGTGTTTAAGGCAGATTTGAGTAGTTTTAAGTGGGTTTGCATGGGTTTGCATGAAGCTAAGTAGTCCTAAGTTATGGGTAAATGTACGGGTGCTTACATAGTGTAGGCATCACTTACCAGTGTGCAAATCAGCTCAACTGTTATATTGCAACAATGTTGATAGTTGCTAAGCATGGCTTAGCCCTGGTAACCAGGTCACACCACCCAGGTCACACCACCCAGTTTGATAACATAGCAGGGTACTCACATCTGTAATAAATATATGTAATGCCATGTACAATACATGTGCCTATGTGCTGTCATTATAGTCACAAGGGGTGTGTGTGTGTCATGTGTGGGACACAGATGTATATGTGGCCTGCACAGCACTGTTATCCATGTGAATGTATTACATACAGGGATATTAGGCCAGGGTACGTGCTGTCACACTGGCATGTAGTGTATCATGTACTACTGTTGACAGTGCTTACCCAAGCAAGAGCAGAATGCTAACTGTAGTACTGACAACAGGCACACCTGCAGGCAGAGCTGGACACTGAGGCCTCCCTGTATATCCCTGGTGTGTGAGCTATTTCACAGTATATACCCCTTTCCGGGTAATGATCAGACATGTGGAATGTAACTGTAGACTACCATCTGTATAGCACATTTTAGTGAAGGCTTCTGACATGTAGTTATGGCATACATATTTTTGTCAAATGTCTGTCACCACACTCATCCTACTGCATAGCAACTTGCCAAGCTGATGACTGTCAGTCCCTGTACAGATGTGCAGCTGGCAGGTATCCAGCTGGGATATATACAGGCAACCTAAGCTTGACTGACACTGACATGTCTGCCCAGCTGTGTATGAAGTGGCACATATAGGAGTTGTCACCCTGTATGCACCACATGCCATGGGTACCACTCCTACACTACCGCAGTCAACAGAACATGCATGGCTACAGGTGTCCATCACAGACACTAACCATGTGTTGTAATGCATGTTGCATACATGTCAATTTGATCACCTCAGTGGCCATGTGCAGAGGCACCTGGAGGATTGGCTGATGCATGTCATTCTCACCCTGAGGGTCACCACAGTAGTGACTGTCGATAGATTGCCTGCTGCCACTTGTTGCTGCCCATAGGTGGGGCATGACAATGCAACACCCTACTACATGTGTGGCATGTGCATTAGATGCATATCCTTGTAGTATCACTGTTGGGGTATTCTATGGGTTGTATTGCAGTCGTGTCATCATGGGTTTCAGAAAGTAAAATATCCACAGGGGGATGTGGGTGCTGTGTACACCATATTTACACCAAGGTACACCGAGTATATGTCCCATGTACCACGTTATGGTTACCATGTTACCATAAACTATACAGGTAACTGATACCACAATCCATGCTAGTTATGCATGTGCTATGTGCAGCCTACCTGTAACACACTGGACACATGGTCAGGTTAGTTAGCAACGATAGGCCCTGGTATCTCAGATGTGTGTCTGCCTGTTATGTGTCTGTTAATGTGTATATGAAGTTATATCACACTACGTATTGTCCATATATACCAGGTTGGTGGCACAGCATGAAGCATCAGAGACTATCCATGTGCAACTAACAGTGGGTAAAACTGCCTTCCAGTTTATAGCCTGCTACAGACCACTCTCCCAAACCCAAGAACCCCACTTGGCCTTCCTGAGAACACTGGAAAATATGAAGGTCTCTCCAAACACTATTAGATTGGGTGACTTCAACTACCCTAACATAGACGGGGAGCATTACTCTAGCTCCAACACCCTAGCCCAAAGGTTCCTACAATTTATAAACTCAAATGCTATGGAACAACTTGTTGCCACTCCCACAAGAGGGGAAAACATACTGGACCTGATTATCACCAACATGGGGACTCTATGCTCCAGACCAGAAGTGTATCCCTCACTGGTAAGATCAGACCATAAACTAATCTCACTAGATATTCACATCCCGACCCCAGCCCCTGCCCAGAAAACCACAGTGAAAAACCTCTCTAAAGCAAATTTCACACTCCTCAAAACCAAGATGGATTCCTTCAAAGCCCCCGGGCCTGTGGAAAATATGGTCCAGACCGCAGAATCCTTTATAAACGCATTCTATGAACACCTTCAGGAATACATGGATCATGCAATCCCAAATAAAACCAAGACCCAATCCTCCAAAGTTAGGCATCCTGTCTGGTGGACCCCAGCCATAAACAAACTATACAATAGAAGGAGGAAGCTACTACATGATAGAGCAAAATCCCAAAAAGGGAAGGCATCTCTGATCAGTATTAGCAAAAAACTACGGGCACTCATAAAATTGTCTAAGGCCAGCTTTGAGAGAAAAATTGCACAGGACACTAAGGATAATCACAAGGCTTTCTTTAGTTATGTTATGAACCTGGGTGGGAATTCCAAGATATGCTCAGAATTAGTCCAAAATGACAAAAAATACACCGAACCCACAGACATTGCCAACATCCTAGCTGACAGGTTCAGTGCAAACTTCTCCCCCCCTTCCCCACCAAAAGGGCAAATATCTATCCCAGCAGAGTGCTGCCCCCCTGACATCTCAGATGCTCAGGTAAGAGCCGCCCTCTCCAAAGCAAAAAACACAGCATCAATGGGACCAGGCGGTGTCCCAGGCTGCATCCTACATGAACTCCAAGAAGTACTAAACCCAAACATAAAACTACTGTTCAATCTCAGCCTTACTACAGGATATGTACCCAAAGAGTGGCATACAGCAACAGTGGTCCCTCTCCACAAAGGTGGTGCCTCAACAGATCCTGGAAACTATCACCCCATAAGCTTGATAAGCGTGGTCTGCAAAGCTATGGAAAGGATCATCATGGACCTCATAAATAAAGATATTAGGGACCTACAGACACTGGATCCTACCCAATTCGGCTTTGTTAAGGGCAGATCCTGCCTCTTAAAACTGATCGATTTCTTTGAAACAGTCACTAAGGCCATTGACGAGGGGAAGATGGTCCACACAGACTACCTGGACCTTGCAAAAGCCTTCGATACAATACCCCACTCGGGCATTATAGATAAGCTCACCAGCTGGTTAGAATTGCTGGAGCCATGTCAGACTCCAAACCAGTTACAAGTGGCATCCCACAAGGCTCAGTCCTGGGACCTCTCTTGTTTGGTATATATTTCTCGGAGGTACAGGCTAACACGGAAGGACTGTGGCCATAATCGACTCTCCAGCTGACACAAGCTTCCTACAAAAGGGCCTCATAGAAACAGACAACTGGTGCAAGAGCCATGGCCTCAAGCTAAATGCCAAAAAGTGTATAGTCATCCCCTTTGGCAAAAACAAAGTGCCCACAAATTACCACATAGGTGGTAATCCATTAAGTACGGAAGAAGTAATTAGGGACCTGGGGACCCAAGTTGATAGCAATCTCTCCTTTGACAACCACATGGCCAAAGTGGTTAGAAAAACATTTTATATAGCCCACCTAATCATGAAGGGATTCACATCTAGATCAGGGGAGGTCATCATGCCTCTTTACTCATCCCTCATCAGGCCCATAATTGAGTACAATGCCCCTTTTGGGATGTACCTTACCAGACACCTGCAGCAACTGTAAAGACCCCAAAAGTACCTCACCAAGAGGATCAAAGGACTCAAACAGATGCCATATGCTGCCCGGTTAAAGAAACTCCAGCTCTACTCAGTGGCATACCGCCTGCTCAGAGGTGATCTGTGCCTGACGTATAAAGCCATGTCCAACCCGGAATTAATGGACATGCTGCACCTCAGAAAATCCAAATCCCATCGAGCTACGTGCTTGAGAGACTTGAACCTCAGCACTGAAATAAATAGGACATGCTGGAGGGATAGATTCATAACCCAGAGGCTCCCTTCACTCTGGAATAAAATCCCAGTCCAAGTTAGGCAGAGTCCCTCATTGACTCTCTTCAAGAGGAATCTTGATGAGTGGATGGGAGATAGTAGGTTTACCCCAGGTATCACTTCTGTGTCACTGTTAGAGAGAGGCACAGTATACTAACCTCGAAAAAGGGCATAGCAAAATTCATTTAAAATGGGTGGCAAAAGCCAAACACACTCTGGCTAGGCTTATAAATGCCCTAGGGCAGATAGCCTAGTATGAACCTATGAACCTATAATGCTGATGGCACATATAAATCATTCAACATAATCTATCCCATTATTATGGACCAAGTACTACATTCAATTACATGCATATATACTTCACATACATGTTGTGGGAATGATGTATGTTCTGGATAGTTTGCTGGATGGAATTATATATATATTTTTTTGCTGTGGCTTTGGCTTTCACTTCCACTTTCTCTCTCTCTCTCTCTCTCTCTCTCTCTCTCTCTCTCTCTCTCTCTCTCTCTCTCTCTCTCTCTCTCTCTCTCTCTCTCTCTCTCTCTCTCTCTGTCTCTCTCTCTCTCTCTCTCTCTCTCTCTCGTACTTCCAATGACCACTGTCATGGCAACCACCTACTATAAATCCGTACACCATGTGGGTGTGGTCCCTTTACCTTTCCTGTGTGATGGACATCCTTCCTGTGTGTGGGCATCACTGTTACAGACAGCAGGTAGCAATACCTCTTACAGGGGAACCTGCACACTCAGGCCAGCTACATATTTGTAGGAGGTTCCAGAACTACAGGCAGAGTGTGAGTAGAGTTGTTGTATGCATTGTATAGTACTGGTGTTGCAGGGTTTGTGTGTACATACTAGTTTAACTTGGAATGCAGTCTGTCTGCATAGCTCTCAACTATGGGACTATTCTCTTGATGGTCAGAGGTGTGCCTATTATGTTTTGTTTGTCCACCACACAGGTCTTGTGTCAGAGATTTCACTGGCAGTGTGTGTGTTGAGTGCTATCAGTACATGGCTACATCCATTTCTGTTTCTAACGTCATATTCCTCACTAAGGGTATGTTGCAGACTATCCTTAACACCAGTGACTTGCTTAGTGTATGACAACAGTTTTACACATATGGGCCTGTGTTCCAGCCTCTGTTCTCCACCTACATACCAGGCTTTGACCATATTACATGCTGTCATGGGTTGTTCTATAGTGGGCTGTGGGTATGTCATGCTGCCATTTCTGCCATCAGCCCACTGCTGTTGTGTACCCCACACATACGGTGGGGTTGGGGCCATATATGTGTGGGCTTCACCTACGCAATACATGTGTGCCCTTATGCACTCCAGAGGCCAGTGTATGCAACAGTGGTATATGGCCCTGTATTACTGAGTCTGGGGGGGGGGGGTGCACCATAACTAACTTAGGCTGTTACAACATGTGGGGGTATCAGGGGTAAGCTGCAGTTAGCTAGTAAGTTATATTGAGTTAAGTGGTGCATTAGCTGATGGCGAATACATTTCTCCATAATTTTTGCTAAGGGTGATAAGAGTGCTATAGGCCTGTTGGAGTTACCTCCTTTATGTAAAGGGATTATGTGGGAGATTTTCCAGATAGCAGGGATGGTTCCTTCATTGATGGTTCTGTTTATAAGGATGGATATGGGATAGGCAACTGCTTCAGCTGCTTTTTGAAGGTATTCAGATGGTAACTGATCAGCAGATGAGGTACAAAGTTTAAGTTTTTGGATGAGTTATAGGATATAGGTAGTAGAGATGGGTTGTAGTTGGAATGTAGGGAGATTAGCAGATGTGCAGGTGGGAAAGTTAGACTTGTCTATTGTAAGGTGACTAGCTAGTGAATTGATGGTGTCAGTGAAAAAGGAATTAAAGGCATTAGCAGTTTGATGTGAGGTATTTTTTTCAGCCCCTAAAGGGGAAGGTGTACTAAAGTGGCCTGGGTGTAGGAGTGAATTTAAGGTTGACCAGAACCTTTTGGGGTTGTCATGGTGAGTTTGCTGTAGTTTACAGTAGTAGTTCTTTTTATCTATAAAATGGCTTTTTTAGTACTATTTCTTAACTGTCTAAAGGCTTGTTGGTCTGAAGTAGTTTTGGTAGTTCTCTATTTAGCCCAAGATTTATTCCTATGTAGTATTTTTTGTCTTGTCTCTTTGGACAGCCAGGGGGCAGGTTTAGATTTAACTCTGATAGATCGTTTTGGAGCATGTTGGTCAAGGATTGTTAGGAATTTAGTATTGAAATATTTGATAGCTTCTTCAAGGGTTAGGATTTTTAGAATATTCCAGTTACAGGCCTTTAGTTCATTTTGGAATGATAATGGGTTAAAGTGTTTATTGCTACATGAGATCCTGTAGATAGGGGTGTAATTAATGTCACTCTTTTGTCTTATGATGTAAGTTAAGGTATGATTGCTTACATCATCAGGCAAAGTTCCTACTGTATATGTTTGTTGCTGTTTGTTAGTAGGAATCCAATCTAAAATGCTTTCTTTGTTGTTGGGTTTATTGATTCTTGTGGGATTATTGATTGTCTGAGTAAAGCCATGAAGATTAATATGTGAGGAAGGATTATTTGTATTGACAGAAGACCAGTCACAATTAAAGTCTCCTAATATGATTGTTTCTTGGGGGTAGGTAGAAGATATCTAACTTAGGATATTCTCAATTGTGGTATTATTATTGCCAGAAGGTAGGTAGATACAGATGATATAGACTGATTTATTAGGGTTTAGTTGTAGTTTAGAAATAAGGATTTCAGCCTTACTATCTTTTAGTGGGTTATAAGGTAGAGAGGAGATTTTTAGTCCATTTTTAAACAGAAGTGCTATTCCTCCACCCTTGCATTTTATGTGGTCCATTCTCAATATGTCATAGCCAGGGGGAAGTATTGCATTGTCTTTAGTACCAGGTTTCAGCCAAGTTTTAGTAAGACAGAAGATGTCAAAGGAGTGAGTATCAAGGAGGGCATGGAGATAGGCAATCTTATTGTTAATACTTCAGATATTGAGATGTCCTATAAGTAAGGCTTTGGAAACAGTGGTTAGTGTTGGGAGGATAGAGCTTGTGATATTATAAGTTATGTCAGTGGAGTCATTAGTTGGTCCTGGGTTAGGCTGGATGTAACCATCGCTAAGGGTTGGAGTTTTTAGTTCTAATGATGGTTTGCAGGAGAAGCTGGTTAGGTATTTTAGTCTCCTTATATTTGGATTGTTGAAGTTAATGTGTGTAAGTCGATGGTATTTGGCTAGTAGGTAGTTGGGGGTACATGTAATGTTTAAATGAGTATGTGTTGGGATAGGATATTGGATGGCTGTTTGTCTGCGACAGTAACTAAAGTGGTAATAATTAGCATTTTCATAGGAAGTAAGGAGATAGATCATGGTTAAGCCTAGAACAAATATGTGTATGAATATTAGTTTGATTAGGATAGTTTTAGTTATAAGAGACATATTGCTAAGAAGAGTTATAAATCCCTAAGGAGATAGAGTTAATAAGTAAAAACAAGTTAAAATATAGGGAAGGTATAGTTTTCCTGAACGGAGTAGCTAACTGTATAAGTAAGAGGTAGGTGTTAGGAGAGAAGTAATAGATAAAGTAAGTTAGGAGGGATGAGGTGGAGTTATTTCAATTAAGAGAGAGGTAATAGATAAAGTAATTAAGGAGGGATGAGACAGAGTTATATCAATTAACAGTTGCAAGGGATAGGATGACTTAGGGAGGGGGTGTGGTTAAGGAGGTATAAGTGTAAGAGCACTGGGGGTGGGTGGCACATGGGGGTAGGGAAGAGGAGCGAAGCAGGGCAGAACCAGTCAGTAGATTGTGTGGAGCCAATCAGGCCTTCCAGAAAGCTTATCACCGATGTATCTCAGACAGATAAGAAACACCTTATTGTGGGTGTTATGGCAGTAATTTATACAAATCCAGCTATCCCTTACTCTGGAAATCAGAGTCTGCTATACAAGTTTTTAGTAGATAAATTAGGTTACCAAATAAGTTAGTTAAGCAGAGATCCAGAACAAAGCTCAGCAGACTAAAGCAAATCACGCACTGTATTATGCTGCCATCTAGTGGCATAAGGGAGGAAAGACCTCAACTTTAAGGTTAAGCAAGAAATTATACTATGTGGGAGATAAAACAGCCTAGGTAAGCTCCGCGAGTATGCTGGCCTGGTTCAAAAATGGTCGTAGCAAATTTAAAAAAAAAATAGAGACATATACAGTGAGTCTTGAAGGCTATCAGCTGTAGCCAACACTGAGAGGTATAAGGGATGCGTCCAGGTGTCCACACTTTGGTAGACTGTGTTGTAGCTTCTGAAAAAACAAGATACTTGTGGGAAGTCTTACAGCAGAGGGGGGGGGGGGAAACTGGATTAGCAGCGCTGGGCTTCCAGGAGCGAGTCTTGAAGGCTATCAGCTGTAGCCAACACTGAGAGGTATAAGGGATGCGTCCAGGTGTCCACACTTTGGTAGACTGCGTTGTAGCTTCTGAAAAAACAAGATACTTGTGGGAAGTCTTACAGCAGAGGGGGGACAACCTGATTAGCAGTGCTGGGCTTCCAGGGAGCAGCACACCACGCAGACGACCAAGGGATGCCTACACTAGGGAAATAGGGTTTTAAATATCTATATTTCTACATATATATCTATATCTACATATATAAATATGTTATATCTATTTAGATATTAATACACACACACACACACACACACACAGACACACACACACACACACACACACACACACACACACACACACACACACACACACACACACACACACACACACACACACACTACATCTATATGTTGAAATACATTCCCTGTACTGTTGAATGGCTGGGCTGGATAATATATTTGTGAAAACATCAGGGTTATGTATATCTGACATGGCTTAGTGGTAAATCAGTTTGGCTATGGTGTGCAGGGACCTGGGTTAGAGCCTTGCAGAGGCTGTTTATTTTGTTGCTGGGCACATCAAGGGCCATTGGATACAGAGTGATTAAGACACTTTTCAGCAGCTGTAAGCGTGTTTGACTGGGTTTGCACAGAGGTAAGCACTGTTAACTTCCAGTTACAGTTTCTTATACTCAGATAGCTTCTAAATTGCTTAACCTGTGTAGGCATTACTTACCCCTGCACAAACAGGCTTAAAACCACTTACTGCTGCTTAAAAGTGCTTACTCCTGCTTACCCCCATGCTAATTTCTTTAAAAGAACAGAAAAAAGGATTGATAGGAAAGTGGTGAAAAAGGGGCACAAAGAGGGAAAGACAGTAGGGATAATAGGGATGTGCAGGAAGGGTATAGAGAAGGTCCGTAGCTGCCCATTTCTTCTACAACAGCTGTGCATATACACTGCATTTGGAGGTAGATTTGGACACTCATACCACTGAGAGAGGGGTGAGGACAACAATAATATGTTGTGATGCCAATTAGACCAGATTACTTGTGTCTAGTGGACACGTGTGCGAAATGGACAGCTATGTATGGGGCGAGATTCTTTTGGGAACAGATTGCCCTTTTTTCATGTGAGAGTGGGATGTTGGGGAGGGATTGTAGGTATATATGGGGAGGTATGTTGGGTAGGTTAACAGACAAGACAAACAAGATGCATACAGGGGTGGTATATGACACATGTGGGGGTAAACACCTTAATGGGAGTGGTGCTGGGAAATCAGAAGCCCATGAGCCCCCTAGTGGAAACAGTGGGACTGAGATCCTTACCCATGGGCAGTCACCACTGCACCTTCACAGCCCTGAATGTGGCTGTGCTGGGGGCTGAATTGCAGAGCCAGGCTGACCCTCTAGTTGTGACACATGGCCCTCAAGCTGGCATAGCAGATCTTGCAACCTCCCTGCGGAGCTCGCTAGGTACCACGACCCAGACCTGGCGATGAGTGACAGGTTCCTATCTGCGCCCGCTCCCGGGGTAGGATGAGCCGCATCCCCTCAGGTGGTTCCACCCGAATGTGGTGCAGGACCAATGGACAAGGAGGTCCCAGGATGGGCCCCAGACATGCTGGTACCCGGTGCCATGGCCAGCTGAGGTGAGACAGGTGGGTCCGCTGGGACGGGCCTTCCCAAACGTGCTATAGTGTTTAGATTTTATCATCATATGTGGGTTAGTAATAGTCAACACATTCCAAGGTTAGGTATAACATCATGCATAGATATTCCCATTAACCCAGACACCAGATGCGGAACAGTTGCATAGCAAATGGAACACATGCATATGTGGGACCACAGTGGTAATAACAGCAGCATGCAGGTACATTGATGGCACCATGCCACCAATGTTGGAATAATTCAATATAGCACATGCATGAAAACAAATTTAAATATATATATCAACCAATAGAGCATAATAAGAAGAGTGGAGTCATTACATACCTGTTGAGGTGGGTATGTAGTTTATTGTTGGAGATATGGTTGGGGGGAAGATGTCAATTAACAACTAGTATATTCCTGTAGTCTACATTACTTCCCTACTCACTGCTGTTATCTGTACCTTACATGTATTACTACACTATCCTATAGCCTTAGTTTAGACAGTGATATGGAAGTCATCATCGTTATAAATGAACTGGTTTTACCTGCAGTATACACCTCTTACCTTGTATGCCTGTGGAGGGAATGTCTGTTAACAATAACTAACTGTTTCTACACATACTCCCAGATTCCGGGTTGATGTTGTGCACATATCTATCCAACTCTTTCTGCACAGACTCTAGCCATGTCTTGACCACATGCATGTGTACTGGGACATATCTAGACTATTGCCCTCTTCAACCATTAGTGACTTACCACTCACATATACATGCTTTCGTACACAGTTATATTATGTAGCACAGTGTGGCTGACAGTGATCAGTGATACTTTATTATTCAGAGCAACTGCAACACTCACAATTCCATACAATACCAGAGTAAATAGTACCAGTACAGCATATCAAGGTTTTTATTTCTCGGCACAGTGTTCGTATCCGATGTACCTGTGGGAGCAATGTTTGTTAGCACTACCTGTATGTTGCCACACAAAGTTCCAGATTACACATTAGTATTATGCACATCTCATTCTATTACTGTACACACTCTGGTCAAAGCGTGACAACATGGTGGTGTAGATAGGACATACTTGGCTTATTACTCTCATAACAGTTTAGGTAGTTGCTAGAGTGACAGGATTGTTCTCATAGATGTGTGACAATCAGTTGTACTCCCTGTTTGCTGCCTAAACATCTTGGATCATCCCACAGACTTCCCAGGGGGACAGGGTGACAGGCAGCAGATATGGGCCCATATACTGGACATTCTGGTCTTATCTGTACAGTTGTGGGGTATGATTCTGTATGCAGCCTACTTCCACTCCTAGGATTTAGACCATGGCTGTGTCTGCTACAACTTAAACACTGTCACTCAGAGTTGTGTGTGCTCTATAGATATTGATGTATATTTCCTATCTGCTTTCTATCTTATAATGCTCCTGTGGTTTTGCATTCTGACCTTGTATTACAACACTCTTATGCAGGATTTCAGAGACAGTTATATTTTGTAGGGCAGTGTGGTTGACAGTGATGAGTAATATCTTATTATTCAGAGAAACTGCATCAGTCACAATGCCATACAATACCAAAGTAAACAGTACCAGTACAGAGTATCATTCTTGTATTTCTGGGCACAGTATTGGTATCTGACAGACCTATGGGAGAAATGTTTGTTAGCACTACCTGAATGTTGTCACACACAGTACCAGATTCTACATTACTATTATGCACATAGATCTCACTCTGTTACTGTAAACACCCTGGCCACAGCTTGGCAATATGGGGGTGTAAATGGGACACATGGCTTCTTACTCTCATAAAGTTTTGGGGAGTTGCTAGTGTGCCAGCATTGTTCTCATAGATTTGTATCAATCAGTTGTATTTCCTGTTTGCTGCCTATACATCTGGGATTATCCTACTGATTTCCCAGGGGGTCAGGTTGACAGGCAACGGATATGGGCCACTTTACTGGACATTCTGGGCATATCAGTACAGTTTGGGGTATGATTCTGTATGCAGACTACTACCACTGCCAGGATTCAAACCATGGCTGTTTGTGCTAAAAATACAACAGTTTGTGTCTCAGTTGCATGTGCTATTTTGGTTTTGTTGTGTGCCTTTTCCCAGCTTTCTATGTGTCTCTCAGTTGTACTAAATGGCCTCTGGGGATTACAGCAGTCATATACAGGCATTCCTACACATTCTATTTATGGTGCACAGTGTGGGTAACAGTGCTTAATACAACAGTACTATTACGTGATTGCAAATCAACATTACCATATGATACCAGAATATACTCATGCAGTCCAGCAGTTAGTCCTTTATTGTCAGGCTATTACACTTTTATTTACATACAAACTATATGAGACTCTTCCTACCATATTCTCCGGTGTATGCAGTACTTGCCTTAAACAATATAGGTTTTATACAGGCAATTATTGTACTAATACTTTTAGATTAATTTCCTATGACAGTACATGCAAGAGGATTACTGACCTTCCTGGCATTGCAACCTCTCCAGATGACATCCATGGGCCTCCTGGTACGCGGCCCACTCACTTGCAGCTGTGGAGGGCATAAGAGGAATATTTAGCCATACCTATCCATGATATACATGAGCTG
Source organism: Protopterus annectens (assembly GCF_019279795.1). NCBI lineage: Eukaryota > Metazoa > Chordata > Ceratodontiformes > Protopteridae > Protopterus > Protopterus annectens. The sequence goes on from NC_056746.1 coordinate 1,214,818,591, forward strand.
GCTATTATTGCACACACACTGGAGTGATACTTAAACACAGCTGGGACATCCCCTGCTGTTCTAGCCTCTTGGATCCACTGCTCTAAGAGGCCCCCCTTACACTGCTTCAGTTTGACATAGTGATGCCTGACCTGCTCACCAGTTTGGGGTAGGCCAGTGGCATTGGTGAGGTCATGGGCGAAATGGTCCCAGGTTTCCGCCTTATATTTGGAACCCTGGTACTGGCCCTGCAGCAGTCTCTGCTCATGGTCTTTAACAAGGAGCCCTGCCATGACTCTGGACTCCTGGATGCACCAGAGCTGCGCCCGAAAGCGCACTCCCTCTCCCCTTCCTGCAAGGGGAAGCTACAACCAGTTATGAGATATATTTCCACCTGTTGGGTTTAAGTAGGGCCGATTTCCCGCATTTTACCGTGGTTGGCCAGTTTTGAAAAGGCTAGGCTATGAGCAAACCTGTTTATCTAAGGTTGGCATGGTTTAAAGGGGTATACTACTGGGCACAATGAGTTATCTGACCTACACATTGCTTACACCTCCTAGCTGGCTTGTGCAATGCTTAGCATTGCTTACATTAGACTTTGCATTATATTTTCTTTTTGGCATTGATTTCTTATTCATTACATCTTTTATATCTGCCTGGTATCCATGATTCATGTGTATGTACACTGTATGGGGTCCTTGTGTTTTATTGGGGACTTCAACCCTCCATTACAATTACACCTCACGTCTGGGCTTACTGCTGTACTCCAGTTCACATATTTCTGTTATGTAGTGGGTTATGGAACATATGACTATATACTGATTCCTTTCACAGGTTCAGTTTGATTTTACTATAGTGAGGACTTGTTTGGTGATACCTCATTATTCTGTACTGCTGTAATGGCTTGGTGGTTAACTGCTGTGACTATACTGTGTAGGGTTTTGGGTTCAAGACCTGCAAGGCTGTTTATTTTGTTGCTGGGCAAAACAAGGGCCATTGGATACAGAGTGATTAAGGCACTTTTGAGCAGTTGTAAGTGGGTCTGCGCAGGTTTGCACGAGGGTAAGCAATGCTTACCTCCAGTTACATATGCTTACAGAGAGTTAGCTTCAAAATTTTTTAACCTGTGTGTGCATTGCTTACCCCCACACAAATGGGCTTAAACTCACTTACTAGTGCTTAAATGTGCTTACTACTGCTTATTGGTGCTTACAGTTGCTCACTAGTGCTTACTCCCACATACAGTTACACTGATTTGGACAGTTATATCTCATGGTTCTTGGGAACATGGGGGATTTGGAAGCTGTATGGAGTTGTCATTCATTACACATTTTACCTTCCATTTGTTTCTCTGATTCCTGTGTACATATACTGTATGGGGCACATGTGCTTATCAGGGGACTTTGCAACATTATGACAGTGACACCTCACATGTGCATTTAATGCAGTACTCCAGTTCACAAATATATGTTATTTAGTGGGTTATGCAACAAAAATATTGGTCATAAAGTGATTTGCCATGGAAAATGGAATGTGCTGCAGTGGTACTCAAACTGGGAATACCTATTCGTAAGGTGAATGCTCTGCCCATTACATTATTGTTATACTGCTTCATTTGCATATATCTTCCTTGTTATCCTCTTCAGCCATTTAAGCTTCATTAATCGTAGCTAAGTGATGGGCACACTCACCTCCCTAAGGTAAGCTTTAATTGGATTTTTATTTAAAAAAAGGGTTTGTTCATTTTATTTGTATTTACTTCCTGTTGTACACGTGGAGGAATGTTGCTGGGGATATTCGGACACCTATGAGTGGTATCACTCATTTCTTTGGCCTTTCTGCTGTTCTTCATTATGGGGGTGTGTATATTGAGAGATATGCTCTCAGACACGCCCCCTGCACTCTTACACACTCCGTGTAAGATTAGGAGCTCAGGCAGCGTGCCTTCATTAATATGCATAGCACTGCCTTCCTGCTCCTAAACGGCCACTTCTGTGCAGGACTAAGCTAGTCCTGCATGAAAGAATATTAAATCTGGGGGCCGCTCTCTATAACCAGTATAATCTGTTCTCGACCTTCTCTGATATCATCATTTCTTTGTTTGTTCCACACCTGCCTCAGACACTTCATTTCAATCACATCTATCTTTCCTAACTGCTCTGTCTTCACTGCCCAGGTTTTTGTACTAAGCAGCACTACTGGTCATACCACTGTTTTGTGTACCTTACATTTCAGATTCTTTGGCATTCTTCTAAAACACAGTACCTCTGAATCTGTGCCAGTTGGCAACAGCCCCTCTGATTCTAACTTTCTCATTCAGATTTACCTTTTCAACCACTTTGAAGATATTGATGTATTCCACTATTTTTCCTTCTATCTTAATTTTCAGCTTCTGAGTTCCCACATTTGCTCCCATGACAATTGTCTTGTTTGTACTCTGTTTCATACCATGTAACTTTAGATATAGGCTGTTATAACAAGCTCATGCCAGCCAAAAAAAAAACTCTCGAGCTAAACTTACCCATAATGCCCTTCTCTTTATCATCTCAGATCTCGTTTGCAATGTAGACTATCAAGATGCATCATGCCAGCTCTTCGGCTAAGTGGTTTAGATTTTCTATTCCTTTTATATAATATTCCTGCTACCTTTGAGATTTTTCCCTTTTAATATTACTACTAGTAGTCATTCATAATTTGCTTACCCTTTCTATCTTCTTGAGTGATTTTTTTTTCTTTATTTCTTACTAATTCTTGGTATTTCTTCATCCAATTGCTGATACAGGCCCCTCCCTTACCTCTGTGGTAATTATTAATACCATCACTGGTATTCCCCCCTTTTTCCCTTCCCTTTATCTGCTGGGTATTCTTTATTACCATTGTTGGTAATTAAAAAAAAATCTGTCTTTCTTTCCTTGACTGTGTGTGTATGTGTGTGTGTGTCTCTGGTTTCATTTATTGCTCTCCTAACATGGCCTTTCCCTCATTGCTGTTGTGACTTGGTATTTGAGTTGTAGACCGTTGGTGATAATGGCTGATAAGAATGGGGCAACAGGGTTTAAACAGTGTGATAAGTGTAGCAGGAAAATTCCAAATTCTGATGAAGATTTTCCCTGTGTTTATTGCCTTGGTGTTCTACACTTGAACACTCAACCCCATCCAAACTATGTGAAGGCTTTAGCTCTCTCACATTGGCTGTGAGAAAGAATAAACTAATATTAAAGAGTCTCTTGAAAACTCCTTTCTCAGAGGCTTTATCTGAGGTGGAGGTCTCAACCCCTCCTAAAAAGGAACATAAGAATAGGAGCCATTCTGTTTCATCCTCTTTTCATACTAGTGGATCTAAATCTGCTAAGTTCCCCTCAGAACCAAAACAAAAACATCCAAAATTGACTTCTGCACCTATCTCAGCACCAGAGCCTAAACGTCCATCTACGGTGTCATCCTCAGCTATGAAACCATTTAATTCTTCAACACCTATGGTACCAACCACTGCTATGGTACTAGTGCCCCTCTCGGCACCAAAAATAGTCTCCCTAATTCAGATCATTATGCCCCCCAAGACAACCTTCTGGTTCATTGACCATGGTGCCGAAGTGTGAAACTTTGGCTCAGACTCGATATTCCTCACTGGTAGATCCCTTTCTCAGACAATAATTAAGTCCATTTCTTGAGCATCCTGATTCTCTGTCGGGGATGTCAACCCACTCCACCAGGAGTCTTTTGGAGCTCAATGTAGTGAGACTTGTGGATCAGCTGCTTGCAGCCAGAGGAATTCTTACTCCTTCTAAATCCTCCCTCCCACCCAGAGCTGAGGATTTTTCTCCACAGACTCTGACATATATTCCCCCTTCAACCTCCTGCAGGTATTGGAGCACTTGATGTTGATGCCTGTCCCAGTTCCAGCTTCTTCAGTTCCATTGGTAGATCTTACACCAGAATTCTTCCGCTAAACTAAGCAGAGGGGTCATCTTAGACTTTCCTCTGGAAAAAACAAGGCTTAAATATCTAAGTCCAGCCACTTTGGAAGACAGATTTTGAGGTTCACTATGGGCTGAAATTCACCATGGGATGAACCAGTCTGCATGTAACTGTATGTGGCTTATATGTATGCAAAGCCACACTGGGAGGTTCAAGTGCTATTCCAAACTAGGGAAACCTTGAGTAAAGTGGTGCCCATGTACTAAACCTACAGGTCCTTGTACCAGCCTAGAATAAAACAAAGATACAGGGGCTGTTGCAGTTTGCAAGAAAGCAGCTTTTGCTTAGCATTTATAGGAGAAATGAAATGGTAGCAGTATAACAACAGAGACAGTGTGATGCACTAGCCAGATTTTGCATTGATGGCATGCTACTTATAAATTGTTCAGTCACAGTCAGCTCCCCCTATCTGAATGAGTGTTGGGTCAGCCACTGTGTGTTACCCATAAAGATGATGGTAAGACTCAGTGTACAGACCAGTGTATGACAGTCATAAAAATAAAAGTATTACATTATACATGATGTAAGCTATCATCATACTTAAGATCTATGTTAAATGTATCACTAGAAGTGGAAGGCAAAGCAGATATTCAGTCATGACTGGAAACACATATGAACAATTTCTAGGTACAAAAGAGCAATAGACACACAATATATTTGTCACATATGTTTTGTTATTAATTAAAAGATAAAATAGAAACACCATATATTGTTGAATCTTGTTCTGAATGCAAAAGCTCATAGTATAATGTGTATTTCAGGTGAAATCATCAGTTTTTAGTATATATAAATAAATTAGCAAGAGTACTACTGCAGTTCCCTCATGAGCAAACAGTACACTAAGTTTTTGAATAATAATGACTCTTGTTTTTTTTTCTTACATTGCATTCACCTTCTTTGAGAGAAAAAGATGGAGGTTTACTTTTCTTAAATCTTAGCTCATAGTTTAATAGTGCTGAAATAAAGATGAAAAAGGAATATGCATCATTACCCACAGGTTATGTAGCTCAAGTCTGAATGTGCACAATGCGAAAGTCCAAAGAATTTTAATAGTAAGCAGGATAGGCTAATTGATGTTATTACAGTAAATGGTAGATGTATGCTATATGCTTAATCATAGACCGCTTAAAAGAATTATATTCTTCAATGCCACTAACGATAATTCTGAAAGAACAGGAAGTTTATAGGTTCATAGGTTTATAGGAGGTTATTAGGCTATTGGCCCTAGGGCCTTTATAAGCCTGGCCATGTTATAGCCTTGTTCTCTTATTGAGTTGTATGGTCTATATTTGCATTGTGAGTCTATGTCCAGCACTGACTGCCCTTATCCAAGTGGGACATAGGTGACACCAACAGGGTAAATTCACGGTCTCCCAGCCAGTTGTTTAAGTTAATACAGTCATTGAAGATCTCTGTTTTATGTGAATTAGGAGTTTGTTCCAGAGGAGTGGCAGTCTCTGGGAGACATATCTGTCTCTCCAGCATGTCCTGTTAATGTCACAGGCTAGGTTAAGATACCTAGAGTGAGTGAATCTTGTCCCATTTGACTTGTGGATGTGCAGTATTTCCATTAGGGCAGAGTCCAATACTGCTCTGTAGGCTAGGCATAAGTAATCTCTCAGCAGCCTGTAAGAAACAGAGTACAGTGACAGTGCCTTCAGACAGTTCATATAGGTCATGTGCTGATAGCTCTGAATTTTCTTGATGTGAAACCTCTGAGGTCTCTCCAGCTGTGGCAGATGTTTGGTGAGGTACATACAGAAGGGAGAGTTGTACTCTGTTAGTGGTCTGATGAGGGATGAGCACAGGGGAGTTATAACATCCTTAGCTCTAGATGTGATTTCTTTGCTTATGAGCTGTGCAACACAGAAGGCCTTCCTTACCACTGTGGACACATGGTGATCAAAGTTAAGGTTGTTATTAGCCTGTGTTCCCACATCTCTTGGTTTGAGCTAAGTGGGGTACTGTTAACACTGTAATTTGCAGGGACTTCCCCTTTACCGAAAGGAATGATAAAACATTTTTTGCATTTAGTTTAAGTCTGTGGCTGAGGCAGGGAATGGTAAAGTGTAACACATTATTTGTCTGTATACTTGTAATCTGTTTTCTTGTACAACATGTATGTTGTGTCCCAAGTCCATGAGTGTGGGAAAGAGGGGTAACAGACTGCTTCTCCAGCAAAACATATTAGCTCTGTTTTCCTGGATTTGCAGGATTGAGTTTTGATTGCATTTATTTGTCAGTGAATTACTATACATCATAATATCTATCTATAGCTATACCTCTATGTCTATATCTATCTATCTATCTATAGATATAGATATAGATAAATTCATACACAGGGAGCATGGAGCTTGGCATAATGGTTAAGGTGTTTGCCTCATAGACAAAAGAAACAAAGTCTGATTCTCACCAAGGTAAATTGGTTAGACTTAATATGGTCCACAAGGACAGTTAATCTAGTACTTACCTTTGAAAAAAAATTGATAAATGGACTCCTGAATTTGGTCAACAGCTGCTTGATTGACCATAGCATATACTGATGATCAACAGGTGTACTAGACTGACAATCACTGATTGGCAGAATATTTATTTTCCCCATGGATTGTGTAGTCTCAGACTTAATATACATATAATTAGCAGAGGGTATGATTTTTTTTGTTTGAATGTGGAAACGATTTTCATTGCACCCAGCTGAACTAATAATCCTTAATTGCCATCTAAACTCTCACAAGAAATTTGTCATTGCATATCCTTTCCTGGTTTTCCCAAAGTATACCTTATGAAACCCTCATACTTGGAGATGTCAGCAGTGATTGGACTAAACTAACAACTGACTCTCCACAAATGTGTATCAACCTACATGAATTCCACCAATTAATATCATCTCCCACCTACTTGCACAAGACTGGATCCTCACAAACTCCCCAAACCTCTACCACAGCCCCTGTACCTTGCCAGATACCTTAAGTGATTATCTTTCCACCTCCATCCAAAGACACACTACTCAATTACAGAAAATACACTCCTACAGAGACTGCCATAAACTATCTAACTTTAATGCCAATGTATTTAACTCAATACTATCTAGCATCAATCAGTCCTTTCTTAAGCAACTCACTCTCAATGAAGCAGTCCTAAAATTTAACCACATTTTTCTAGACACTCTCAACTCCCTCATCTGCTCCAAAAAATTAGAATTAAAGTTAATTATGCCTCTTGGCTGTCTAAAGAGACTAGATCACTTATGCACAGAAGAGACAGTGCTTGGAAAACCTGGACCAAATCCAAGGTACCACCCCTGCTCCAAACCTATAGGGAATTCAGGAACCTTGTCAAAAAACAAATCAATGATGATAAAAAATCCTACTACAACTCTCCCCAACTAAAATGTAAATACAAATCAAGTAAATTCTGGACTACCCTTAACAAAATTCTTCACGCTGGTTGCCCTTCCACTCCCTCCCCTTTCCCAGATAATACTCCACTGGAAACTGCTACCCTTCTCAACAATCACTTCATTGATACTCTCCAAAGACTCACACCTACTAGCCATGGCACTAACACCCCTATACCCCCTCCAACCTCTTTTCCTTTCAACCTGTTTCTACCGCTTACATCAAATCTCTTTTGCTCAAACTCAAACCTTGCTCTCCCTCGTCTGACAACCTCCTGCCTCTGTTCCTCAAACAAGCTGCTGAACCCATAGCCTTCCCTGTATCCCTGCTAATCAATAGATCAATTGAAGAAGCTAAACTCCCTGACATTTGGAAATTCTTCTTCACCATCCCTCTGCATAAAGGGGGGAACTGTACTGACCCATCTAACTATAAACCCATCGCCATTCTTTCCCCACTGTCTAAAATACTAGAAAAATGCATTCATACTCAGCTAATACATTTTCTCCTTCAGGAAAACCTTCTCACACCCACTCAACCTGGCTTTTGGCCATACCATAGCACAACTACTTCTCTCCTATCTTTTACCCATAAAGTACGTGATGCCAGAGATAACAACCAACTCATATCCTGTCTTTTCCTCGACCTCTCCAAAGCCATTGACACTGTCACTCACCCTATTCTTCTATCTAAAATTGCTAACCTCAATCTCTCCCCTCCTTCACTTCAGTGGTTCAATAGTTACCTATCCAATAGGCAACAGGCTGTCAGATGGCTCTCTTCCAACTCTCCATCTCTTCCCATCACATCTGCCATACCCCAAGGCTATATTTTGGGCCCCCTTCTGTTTAACATCTTTACAAATGATCTTCACACATCTTGTAAACTATCCTCCCTAATACAATATGCTGACGATTCATCTCTCATCTCCATCTCCAGCAACATCTCAGGTCTTCACACACACACTCAAGATGCCTTGTTATCCACTGAAAAATGGCTGTCTGATAGCCAAATCATCTTAACCCCCCCCCCCTAAAAAAAACTAAACTCCTGCTCTTTCTTCCTCATTCACTTTCTCAGCATAAATCAACCTTTGTCATAACATCCTCCAATAAGACTATCATAGAACATGAACCCCACACTAAGCTCCTAGGTACCATCATAGATGATTAGCTCAAATTTAACTTACATATCCTGCAAAACATTAACTAAATACCAAAAACTAGGTCTTCTATACCATAATAGAAAATTTCTAACTCTCAATGCCAGACACTCCCTGGTTCAGGCTCTTCTCCTGCTCTCCCGCCTCTATGCCGCTCTATTCCTCACTAACATACAGACTACAACCATGTCCATACTCCAACAACCTTACCACAAGGTAGTTAGATTTGTCTGCAACTCTCGTCACAACTCTCACCACAGCCTTACACCTAACACTCTCAAATGGCCAGAATTCCCTCAACAACTCCTCCTCTCACAGTTACAAATCACACACTGCATAGTATACAAACCTTCCACCTGCCCAGCCATCTCCTCTCTGGTATCCCCTTATACCCCTACACGTACCCTCCATACCTCCAACCAATTACTCTTGGATATCTACCAACCCAACAAAACAGTCGGTAAAGTACTCTACAAATCCACCATAGCCGAAGTTGGAGCAAACTTCACATCCACTTCAAAAAGGAAATAAAACTTCACCTACTTAACACTAAGACTTGTCCATGTCAAGCCTCTACCTAATCCTCTAAACTACTATATGTTTTTCACTCCTTCTCCACTGAACTTCCATCCAAAATACCTCCTAATCTCTTTTTCTCCCCTTAAATTTAATCCGTCCCTGAGAATAAACCATTAGGCTATACTACTATATCACATCTACATATGTATATACTATTTACATTTTCCCTCATAAGACTGGCCTAACTTAACCACCTAATTGCAATGTGTCTTAATAAGACTATGTACTGACCTGTTCTTTGTTTCAAGGCATATTAACTAGCTAAGTGATACATACTGCATTGACTAATTTGTTTTTTCCCCTTCTTTTCTCTCTCTACCCATAACCCTATCAGACTGTACACCTGGGTTCCTGTCCTTCCCTTGCCAAAGAAGCCCCGTGGACATCATTTTAAGCACCATTCCTGAATAGGATTTTACATTTTCCCTCATAAGACTGGCTTCCCAGAGTTGACCGTTTTGGAAGTATGTCCTACTCTTGTACTGCTTAACACTACTGTCCAGGGTATATTTGCTCCCCTACCAGGCTTATCAGCAGCCCCCCCCCCAAAGTCTATCTTTAAATCCTTTCCCCTTCCCTCCTCTCCTCGGCCTTTATCCTTGAGGAACCTCTCTCTCTACCCTGAGCTTATTTTGTCTTGGCAAACTCCCTGCTTGCTCTGTCTGTTATCCTTCCTGCCCTTGCCACTAGGTGGCACCCTTCACACTACTGACCCTATAACCAGTTTTTGTTGACTATTGTACTATAACTTACACTGACATTTCCAGTCCATATTCTGACCTCTGCCTTTTGCTACTTCCCTCACGCCTGACTCCTCTACTATCTCCTACCCCCCACTCACCATATAGTCTCCATAACTTTCCTACTCTAAGAGGCCACCCTCACCTGTTCTCCTGCTTCTCTCCTCTTGCCTGATTGTTTTTCTGCAACTGATCTTTCACTTGCTTTCCTGCTCAATCCTATTCTCCATTACCACTCTTGATACCCCTCTCCCTGTCTTACCTGTTTCCACTCTGTGTCTTTTCTTTTGACCTGCCTGTTCCTTCCCTCGCATACTACTGTAATTTACTCTTTTACTTGCCTTCCCTACTCCTTAATATGCTCACCTCCTTATGACCATCATCTCCCCCTCAGTACTCTACTCTCGGGTTCTTGTCTGCCTATAGCTCTTACTCTACCACATTTCCTTCCATCCCTGCAATCCTCACATATAGCTTCCAAATTCCCACCTACTTGCTGTTGTTTTTTTCTTTTTTCTGCCGGAACTTCTATTTTCCTACTATCCCTACCTGTCTCCTCCCCCCCTCTGCCTCATTTCCGTTTCTATCATACTAATACACCCATCCCCTAGCCGCCTCCTCCCTATAGTCTATCCCTCTGTGGGCTGCTGTGTCTCCTCGGGCTGGGAGTAGATATCCCGCATGTGAGTACTTGCTTAAGTGCACTGTTTAGTGTTTTGTTTCATTTATTCCTTTTATTCCTTTGTTATTTGTATCCACTACTGTTATCCGAGTTGTTTCAAAGTTAGCTCTGTATACCTAGATCTGTGAACTGTACTTTACGATGTTGTTTGGGAACCACGTGGAACGCCTTGATTGCTAGGAACTTACGGAAACGGGTTATCAACCCTGTTTCTACTCCTGTTTGGCCCTGATCCAGCCATCACGCATGGTCGCTACAATAGTTTTATCTGCTATATTATTTTTCCTACTACCAGCGGTACCTGTGCCTATGTCCTATCTTGACTTTTAGGCAATTAACCTTAATTGTAGCATATACTTTCACCGCTCACTGTAACCATCGCATACTACTGTCCTAATAACGCTTACGAGCCATTGATGTTTTACTGGCACCGCAATTGTATAATTACTAAAGCTAAAGCCAATCTGTGTTTAGTGCTGCTTCTGCCAGAACAAACGGCCTCAGAGGAAGCGTTTGGCTTACCGCTCTCTTCTAAGCCTGTTTTATTTAGATGGTGCTGCACCTAAACTACTTATACCTAGCAGGGATCATGCTTGGTAGACTCTGTTAGAACAAACAACCACAGCGGAAGCGTTCGGCTTCCCGCTCTCGCCTGGCCTGATTATTTTGGATTGTATAGCGCCTAAGGCGCCTTTTTAACTAGTTATACTTAGCAGCGGTAAACTCTCTGTATTAGCGTTACTCCTTGCTGCAGCGTTCCTTGCCTAAGATCAGCCTCCACGTGGTCTCCCACAACTTCTGGCTGGCGCTCATAGGAAACTATAGCTGTTTAAGACCTTGTTCTAAGATTCAAGTGTCTATTACTGGGATTTTTTCCATACTGCTTCCTTTGTTTTTGCTTTTGACTAATTGCCTACTAGCTCTGTGCACAGATGCACACAAAGTTTGGTATTTTTTAACCTATACACATTTAAGCTACGCTATATTTCTAGCTTGTATCCCCCCTTGGGATCCTGTTATAATTAGTTATAGATGCAAGGCTGTGAATGTTGTGTCCTGCCATTTCTTTGTAAGCTGTTGATTGCTTGTAACTCATATTGTAGAGTGGGACCCATTTAAACAGTGTGGTAGATCTAGCTTGCTTACTTGATACCTTAACATATAACTGATACAAGGTTGTTTTTTTGTAATCCCTAGTGTGTTTTCTTAGCAGCCTAACTTAACCACCTAATTGCAATGTGTCTTAATAAGACTATGTACTGACCTGTTCTTTGTTTCAAGGCATATTAACTAGCTAAGTGATACATACTGCATTGACTAATTTGTTTTTTCCCCTTCTTTTCTCTCTCTACCCATAACCCTATCAGACTGTACACCTGGGTTCCTGTCCTTCCCTTGCCAAAGAAGCCCCGTGGACATCATTTTAAGCACCATTCCTGAATAGGATTTTACATTTTCCCTCATAAGACTGGCTTCCCAGAGTTGACCGTTTTGGAAGTATGTCCTACTCTTGTACTGCTTAACACTACTGTCCAGGGTATATTTGCTCCCCTACCAGGCTTATCAGCAGCCCCCCCCCCAAAGTCTATCTTTAAATCCTTTCCCCTTCCCTCCTCTCCTCGGCCTTTATCCTTGAGGAACCTCTCTCTACCCTGAGCTTATTTTGTCTTGGCAAACTCCTGCTTGCGCTGCCTGTTATCCTTCCTGCCCTTGCCACTAGGTGGCACCCTTCACACTACTGACCCTATAACCAGTTTTTGTTGACTATTGTACTATAACTTACACTGACATTTCCAGTCCATATTCTGACCTCTGCCTTTGCTACTTCCCTCACGCCTGACTCCTCTACTATCTCCTACCCCCCACTCACCATATAGTCTCCATAACTTTCCTACTCTAAGAGGCCACCCTCACCTGTTCTCCTGCTTCTCTCCTCTTGCCTGATTGTTTTTCTGCAACTGATCTTTCACTTGCTTTCCTGCTCAATCCTATTCTCCATTACCACTCTTGATACCCCTCTCCCTGTCTTACCTGTTTCCACTCTGTGTCTTTTCTTTTGACCTGCCTGTTCCTTCCCTCGCATACTACTGTAATTTACTCTTTTACTTGCCTTCCCTACTCCTTAATATGCTCACCTCCTTATGACCATCATCTCCCCCTCAGTACTCTACTCTCGGGTTCTTGTCTGCCTATAGCTCTTACTCTACCATATTTCCTTCCATCCCTGCAATCCTCACATATAGCTTCCAAATTCCCACCTACTTGCTGTTGTTTTTTTTTTTCTTTTTTTCTGCCCGGAACTTCTATTTTCCTACTATCCCTACCTGTCTCCTCCCCCCCTCTGCCTCATTTCCGTTTCTATCATACTAATACACCCATCCCCTAGCCGCCTCCTCCCTATAGTCTATCCCTCTGTGGGCTGCTGTGTCTCCTCGGGCTGGGAGTAGATATCCCGCATGTGAGTACTTGCTTAAGTGCACTGTTTAGTGTTTTGTTTCATTTATTCCTTTTATTCCTTTGTTATTTGTATCCACTACTGTTATCCGAGTTGTTTCAAAGTTAGCTCTGTATACCTAGATCTGTGAACTGTACTTTACGATGTTGTTTGGGAACCACGTGGAACGCCTTGATTGCTAGGAACTTACGGAAACGGGTTATCAACCCTGTTTCTACTCCTGTTTGGCCCTGATCCAGCCATCACGCATGGTCGCTACAATAGTTTTATCTGCTATATTATTTTTCCTACTACCAGCGGTACCTGTGCCTATGTCCTATCTTGACTTTTAGGCAATTAACCTTAATTGTAGCATATACTTTCACCGCTCACTGTAACCATCGCATACTACTGTCCTAATAACGCTTACGAGCCATTGATGTTTTACTGGCACCGCAATTGTATAATTACTAAAGCTAAAGCCAATCTGTGTTTAGTGCTGCTTCTGCCAGAACAAACGGCCTCAGAGGAAGCGTTTGGCTTACCGCTCTCTTCTAAGCCTGTTTTATTTAGATGGTGCTGCACCTAAACTACTTATACCTAGCAGGGATCATGCTTGGTAGACTCTGTTAGAACAAACAACCACAGCGGAAGCGTTCGGCTTCCCGCTCTCGCCTGGCCTGATTATTTTGATTGTATAGCGCCTAAGGCCTTTTTAACTAGTTATACTTAGCAGCGGTAACCTCTCTGTATTAGCGTTACTCCTTGCTGCAGCGTTCCTTGCCTAAGATCAGCCTCCACGTGGTCTCCCACAACTTCTGGCTGGCGCTCATAGGAAACTATAGCTGTTTTAAGACCTTGTTCTAAGATTCAAGTGTCTATTACTGGGATTTTTTCCATACTGCTTCCTTTGTTTTTGCTTTTGACTAATTGCCTACTAGCTCTGTGCACAGATGCACACAAAGTTTGGTATTTTTTAACCTATACACATTTAAGCTACGCTATATTTCTAGCTTGTATCCCCCCTTGGGATCCTGTTATAATTAGTTATAGATGCAAGGCTGTGAATGTTGTGTCCTGCCATTTCTTTGTAAGCTGTTGATTGCTTGTAACTCATATTGTAGAGTGGGACCCATTTAAACAGTGTGGTAGATCTAGCTTCCTTACTTGATACCTTAACATATAATTGATACAAGGTTGTTTTTTTGTAATCCCTAGTGTGTTTTCTTAGCAGCCTAACTTAACCACCTAATTGCAATGTGTTTTAATAAGACTATGTACTGACCTGTTCTTTGTTTCAAGGCATATTAACTAGCTAAGTGATACATACTGCATTGACTAATTTGTTTTTTCCCCTTCTTTTCTCTCTCTACCCATAACCCTATCAGACTGTACACCTGGGTTCCTGTCCTTCCCTTGCCAAAGAAGCCCCGTGGACATCATTTTAAGCACCATTCCTGAATAGGATTTTACATTTTCCCTCATAAGACTGGCTTCCCAGAGTTGACCGCTTTGGAAGTATGTCCTACTCTTGTACTGCTTAACACTACTGTCCAGGGTATATTTGCTCCCCTACCAGGCTTATCAGCAGCCCCCCCCCCAAAGTCTATCTTTAAATCCTTTCCCCTTCCCTCCTCTCCTCGGCCTTTATCCTTGAGGAACCTCTCTCTCTACCCTGAGCTTATTTTGTCTTGGCAAACTCCCTGCTTGCTCTGTCTGTTATCCTTCCTGCCCTTGCCACTAGGTGGCACCCTTCACACTACTGACCCTATAACCAGTTTTTGTTGACTATTGTACTATAACTTACACTGACATTTCCAGTCCATATTCTGACCTCTGCCTTTTGCTACTTCCCTCACGCCTGACTCCTCTACTATCTCCTACCCCCCACTCACCATATAGTCTCCATAACTTTCCTACTCTAAGAGGCCACCCTCACCTGTTCTCCTGCTTCTCTCCTCTTGCCTGATTGTTTTTCTGCAACTGATCTTTCACTTGCTTTCCTGCTCAATCCTATTCTCCATTACCACTCTTGATACCCCTCTCCCTGTCTTACCTGTTTCCACTCTGTGTCTTTTCTTTTGACCTGCCTGTTCCTTCCCTCGCATACTACTGTAATTTACTCTTTTACTTGCCTTCCCTACTCCTTAATATGCTCACCTCCTTATGACCATCATCTCCCCCTCAGTACTCTACTCTCGGGTTCTTGTCTGCCTATAGCTCTTACTCTACCACATTTCCTTCCATCCCTGCAATCCTCACATATAGCTTCCAAATTCCCACCTACTTGCTGTTGTTTTTTTTTTTTTCTGCCCGAACTTCTATTTTCCTACTATCCCTACCTGTCTCCTCCCCTCTGCCTCATTTCCGTTTCTATCATACTAATACACCCATCCCTAGCCGCCTCCTCCCTATAGTCTATCCCTCTGTGGGCTGCTGTGTCTCCTCGGGCTGGGAGTAGATATCCCGCATGTGAGTACTTGCTTAAGTGCACTGTTTAGTGTTTTGTTTCATTTATTCCTTTTATTCCTTTGTTATTTGTATCCACTACTGTTATCCGAGTTGTTTCAAAGTTAGCTCTGTATACCTAGATCTGTGAACTGTACTTTACGATGTTGTTTGGGAACCACGTGGAACGCCTTGATTGCTAGGAACTTACGGAAACGGGTTATCAACCCTGTTTCTACTCCTGTTTGGCCCTGATCCAGCCATCACGCATGGTCGCTACAATAGTTTTATCTGCTATATTATTTTTCCTACTACCAGCGGTACCTGTGCCTATGTCCTATCTTGACTTTTAGGCAATTAACCTTAATTGTAGCATATACTTTCACCGCTCACTGTAACCATCACATACTACTGTCCTAATAACGCTTACGAGCCATTGATGTTTTACTGGCACCGCAATTGTATAATTACTAAAGCTAAAGCCAATCTGTGTTTAGTGCTGCTTCTGCCAGAACAAACGGCCTCAGAGGAAGCGTTTGGCTTACCGCTCTCTTCTAAGCCTGTTTTATTTAGATGGTGCTGCACCTAAACTACTTATACCTAGCAGGGATCATGCTTGGTAGACTCTGTTAGAACAAACAACCACAGCGGAAGCGTTCGGCTTCCCGCTCTCGCCTGGCCTGATTATTTTGATTGTATAGCGCCTAAGGCGCCTTTTTAACTAGTTATACTTAGCAGCGGTAACCTCTCTGTATTAGCGTTACTCCTTGCTGCAGCGTTCCTTGCCTAAGATCAGCCTCCACGTGGTCTCCCACAACTTCTGGCTGGCTCATAGGAAACTATAGCTGTTTAAGACCTTGTTCTAAGATTCAAGTGTCTATTACTGGGATTTTTTCCATACTGCTTCCTTTGTTTTTGCTTTTGACTAATTGCCTACTAGCTCTGTGCACAGATGCACACAAAGTTTGGTATTTTTTAACCTATACACATTTAAGCTACGCTATATTTCTAGCTTGTATCCGCCCTTGGGATCCTGTTATAATTAGTTATAGATGCAAGGCTGTGAATGTTGTGTCCTGCCATTTCTTTGTAAGCTGTTGATTGCTTGTAACTCATATTGTAGAGTGGGACCCATTTAAACAGTGTGGTAGATCTAGCTTGCTTACTTGATACCTTAACATATAACTGATACAAGGTTGTTTTTTTGTAATCCCTAGTGTGTTTTCTTAGCAGCCTAACTTAACCACCTAATTGCAATGTGTCTTAATAAGACTATGTACTGACCTGTTCTTTGTTTCAAGGCATATTAACTAGCTAAGTGATACATACTGCATTGACTAATTTGTTTTTCCCCTTCTTTTCTCTCTCTACCCATAACCCTATCAGACTGTACACCTGGGTTCCTGTCCTTCCCTTGCCAAAGAAGCCCCGTGGACATCATTTTAAGCACCATTCCTGAATAGGATTTTACATTTTCCCTCATAAGACTGGCTTCCCAGAGTTGACCGTTTTGGAAGTATGTCCTACTCTTGTACTGCTTAACACTACTGTCCAGGGTATATTTGCTCCCCTACCAGGCTTATCAGCAGCCCCCCCCCCAAAGTCTATCTTTAAATCCTTTCCCCTTCCCTCCTCTCCTCGGCCTTTATCCTTGAGGAACCTCTCTCTCTACCCTGAGCTTATTTTGTCTTGGCAAACTCCTGCTTGCTCTGTCTGTTATCCTTCCTGCCCTTGCCACTAGGTGGCACCCTTCACACTACTGACCCTATAACCAGTTTTTGTTGACTATTGTACTATAACTTACACTGACATTTCCAGTCCATATTCTGACCTCTGCCTTGTGCTACTTCCCTCACGCCTGACTCCTCTACTATCTCCTACCCCCCACTCACCATATAGTCTCCATAACTTTCCTACTCTAAGAGGCCACCCTCACCTGTTCTCCTGCTTCTCTCCTCTTGCCTGATTGTTTTTCTGCAACTGATCTTTCACTTGCTTTCCTGCTCAATCCTATTCTCCATTACCACTCTTGATACCCCTCTCCCTGTCTTACCTGTTTCCACTCTGTGTCTTTTCTTTTGACCTGCCTGTTCCTTCCCTCGCATACTACTGTAATTTACTCTTTTACTTGCCTTCCCTACTCCTTAATATGCTCACCTCCTTATGACCATCATCTCCCCCTCAGTACTCTACTCTCGGGTTCTTGTCTGCCTATAGCTCTTACTCTACCACATTTCCTTCCATCCCTGCAATCCTCACATATAGCTTCCAAATTCCCACCTACTTGCTGTTGTTTTTTTTTTCTTTTTTTCTGCCCGGAACTTCTATTTTCCTACTATCCCTACCTGTCTCCTCCCCCCCTCTGCCTCATTTCCGTTTCTATCATACTAATACACCCATCCCCTAGCCGCCTCCTCCCTATAGTCTATCCCTCTGTGGGCTGCTGTGTCTCCTCGGGCTGGGAGTAGATATCCCGCATGTGAGTACTTGCTTAAGTGCACTGTTTTAGTGTTTTGTTTCATTTATTCCTTTTATTCCTTTGTTATTTGTATCCACTACTGTTATCCGAGTTGTTTCAAAGTTAGCTCTGTATACCTAGATCTGTGAACTGTACTTTACGATGTTGTTTGGGAACCACGTGGAACGCCTTGATTGCTATGAACTTACGGAAACGGGTTATCAACCCTGTTTCTACTCCTGTTTGGCCCTGATCCAGCCATCACGCATGGTCGCTACAATAGTTTTATCTGCTATATTATTTTTCCTACTACCAGCGGTACCTGTGCCTATGTCCTATCTTGACTTTTAGGCAATTAACCTTAATTGTAGCATATACTTTCACCGCTCACTGTAACCATCGTGATACTACTGTCCTAATAACGCCACGAGCCATTGATGTTTTACTGGCACCCTAATTGTATAATTACTAAAGCTAAAGCCAATCTGTGTTTAGTGCTGCTTCTGCCAGAACAAACGGCCTCAGAGGAAGCGTTTGGCTTACCGCTCTCTTCTAAGCCTGTTTTATTTAGATGGTGCTGCACCTAAACTACTTATACCTAGCAGGGATCATGCTTGGTAGACTCTGTTAGAACAAACAACCACAGCGGAAGCGTTCGGCTTCCCGCTCTCGCCTGGCCTGATTATTTTGGATTGTATAGCGCCTAAGGCGCCTTTTTAACTAGTTATACTTAGCAGCGGTAACCTCTCTGTATTAGCGTTACTCCTTGCTGCAGCGTTCCTTGCCTAAGATCAGCCTCCACGTGGTCTCCCACAACTTCTGGCTGGCGCTCATAGGAAACTATAGCTGTTTAAGACCTTGTTCTAAGATTCAAGTGTCTATTACTGGGATTTTTTCCATACTGCTTCCTTTGTTTTTGCTTTTGACTAATTGCCTACTAGCTCTGTGCACAGATGCACACAAAGTTTGGTATTTTTTAACCTATACACATTTAAGCTACGCTATATTTCTAGCTTGTATCCCCCCTTGGGATCCTGTTATAATTAGTTATAGATGCAAGGCTGTGAATGTTGTGTCCTGCCATTTCTTTGTAAGCTGTTGATTGCTTGTAACTCATATTGTAGAGTGGGACCCATTTAAACAGTGTGGTAGATCTAGCTTGCTTACTTGATACCTTAACTTATAACTGATACAAGGCTGTTTTTTTGTAATCCCTAGTGTGTTTTTCTTAGCAGCCTAACTTAACCACCTAATTGCAATGTGTCTTAATAAGACTATGTACTGACCTGTTCTTTGTTTCAAGGCATATTAACTAGCTAAGTGATACATACTGCATTGACTAATTTGTTTTTCCCCTTCTTTTCTCTCTCTACCTATAACCCTATCAGACTGTACACCTGGGTTCCTGTCCTTCCCTTGCCAAAGAAGCCCCGTGGACATCATTTTAAGCATCATTCCTGAATAGGATTTTACATTTTCCCTCATAAGACTGGCTTCCCAGAGTTGACCGTTTTGGAAGTATGTCCTACTCTTGTACTGCTTAACACTACTGTCCAGGGTATATTTGCTCCCCTACCAGGCTTATCAGCAGCCCCCCCCCCCAAAGTCTATCTTTAAATCCTTTCCCCTTCCCTCCTCTCCTCGGCCTTTATCCTTGAGGAACCTCTCTCTCTACCCTGAGCTTATTTTGTCTTGGCAAACTCCCTGCTTGCTCTGTCTGTTATCCTTCCTGCCCTTGCCACTAGGTGGCACCCTTCACACTACTGACCCTATAACCAGTTTTTGTTGACTATTGTACTATAACTTACACTGACATTTCCAGTCCATATTCTGACCTCTGCCTTTTGCTACTTCCCTCACGCCTGACTCCTCTACTATCTCCTACCCCCCACTCACCATATAGTCTCCATAACTTTCCTACTCTAAGAGGCCACCCTCACCTGTTCTCCTGCTTCTCTCCTCTTGCCTGATTGTTTTTCTGCAACTGATCTTTCACTTGCTTTCCTGCTCAATCCTATTCTCCATTACCACTCTTGATACCCCTCTCCCTGTCTTACCTGTTTCCACTCTGTGTCTTTTCTTTTGACCTGCCTGTTCCTTCCCTCGCATACTACTGTAATTTACTCTTTTACTTGCCTTCCCTACTCCTTAATATGCTCACCTCCTTATGACCATCATCTCCCCCTCAGTACTCTACTCTCGGGTTCTTGTCTGCCTATAGCTCTTACTCTACCACATTTCCTTCCATCCCTGCAATCCTCACATATAGCTTCCAAATTCCCACCTACTTGCTGTTGTTTTTTTTTTCTTTTTTTCTGCCCGGAACTTCTATTTTCCTACTATCCCTACCTGTCTCCTCCCCCCCTCTGCCTCATTTCCGTTTCTATCATACTAATACACCCATCCCCTAGCCGCCTCCTCCCTATAGTCTATCCCTCTGTGGGCTGCTGTGTCTCCTCGGGCTGGGAGTAGATATCCCGCATGTGAGTACTTGCTTAAGTGCACTGTTTAGTGTTTTGTTTCATTTATTCCTTTTATTCCTTTGTTATTTGTATCCACTACTGTTATCCGAGTTGTTTCAAAGTTAGCTCTGTATACCTAGATCTGTGAACTGTACTTTACGATGTTGTTTGGGAACCACGTGGAACGCCTTGATTGCTAGGAACTTACGGAAACGGGTTATCAACCCTGTTTCTACTCCTGTTTGGCCCTGATCCAGCCATCACGCATGGTCGCTACAATAGTTTTATCTGCTATATTATTTTTCCTACTACCAGCGGTACCTGTGCCTATGTCCTATCTTGACTTTTAGGCAATTAACCTTAATTGTAGCATATACTTTCACCGCTCACTGTAACCATCGCATACTACTGTCCTAATAACGCTTATGAGCCATTGATGTTTTACTGGCACCGCAATTGTATAATTACTAAAGCTAAAGCCAATCTGTGTTTAGTGCTGCTTCTGCCAGAACAAATGGCCTCAGAGGAAGCGTTTGGCTTACCGCTCTCTTCTAAGCCTGTTTTATTTAGATGGTGCTGCACCTAAACTACTTATACCTAGCAGGGATCATGCTTGGTAGACTCTGTTAGAACAAACAACCACAGCGGAAGCGTTCGGCTTCCCGCTCTCGCCTGGCCTGATTATTTTGGATTGTATAGCGCCTAAGGCGCCTTTTTAACTAGTTATACTTAGCAGCGGTAACCTCTCTGTATTAGCGTTACTCCTTGCTGCAGCGTTCCTTGCCTAAGATCAGCCTCCACGTGGTCTCCCACAACTTCTGGCTGGCGCTCATAGGAAACTATAGCTGTTTAAGACCTTGTTCTAAGATTCAAGTGTCTATTACTGGGATTTTTTCCATACTGCTTCCTTTGTTTTTGCTTTTGACTAATTGCCTACTAGCTCTGTGCACAGATGCACACAAAGTTTGGTATTTTTTAACCAATACACATTTAAGCTACGCTATATTTCTAGCTTGTATCCCCCCTTGGGATCCTGTTATAATTAGTTATAGATGCAAGGCTGTTAATGTTGTGTCCTGCCATTTCTTTGTAAGCTGTTGATTGCTTGTAACTCATATTGTAGAGTGGGACCCATTTAAACAGTGTGGTAGATCTAGCTTGCTTACTTGATACCTTAACATATAACTGATACAAGGTTGTTTTTTTGTAATCCCTAGTGTGTTTTCTTAGCAGCCTAACTTAACCACCTAATTGCAATGTGTCTTAATAAGACTATGTACTGACCTGTTCTTTGTTTCAAGGCATATTAACTAGCTAAGTGATACATACTGCATTGACTAATTTGTTTTTCCCCTTCTTTTCTCTCTCTACCCATAACCCTATCAGACTGTACACCTGGGTTCCTGTCCTTCCCTTGCCAAAGAAGCCCCGTGGACATCATTTTAAGCACCATTCCTGAATAGGATTTTACATTTTCCCTCATAAGACTGGCTTCCCAGAGTTGACCGTTTTGGAAGCATGTCCTACTCTTGTACTGCTTAACACTACTGTCCAGGGTATATTTGCTCCCCTACCAGGCTTATCAGCAGCCCCCCCCCCAAAGTCTATCTTTAAATCCTTTCCCCTTCCCTCCTCTCCTCGGCCTTTATCCTTGAGGAACCTCTCTCTCTACCCTGAGCTTATTTTGTCTTGGCAAACTCCCTGCTTGCTCTGTCTGTTATCCTTCCTGCCCTTGCCACTAGGTGGCACCCTTCACACTACTGACCCTATAACCAGTTTTTGTTGACTATTGTACTATAACTTACACTGACATTTCCAGTCCATATTCTGACCTCTGCCTTTTGCTACTTCCCTCATGCCTGACTCCTCTACTATCTCCTACCCCCCACTCACCATATAGTCTCCATAACTTTCCTACTCTAAGAGGCCACCCTCACCTGTTCTCCTGCTTCTCTCCTCTTGCCTGATTGTTTTTCTGCAACTGATCTTTCACTTGCTCTTCCCCGCTCCGTTCGCTACGCTCACTCCGCTCCCCACCCTACCCCCAATTCCCACCCACCCCCAGAGGCCCTACCTTTATAGTAGCTTAGACACTCCCCCAACTATCTAACCTCCTATCACATTTCTTGTACTCTTCACCTATCAATACCTTACTCCTACTCCTACAACCACACCCACTCTCCACTATCCTCACCTCACTCTACTACTGATACCACACAATACTACTGTTACTTAACACATCCCACTAGTAACATGACTTTAAACCTTAATATTATCCTTTCATTTCTTCTCCTTAACATCCTTCTCTATTACCACACTCTTACCTCCTATGAATATCTCATACTTAGTCAACCTCCTGTATTAGCCAAACACACCACTTCTACACCTCCTCTACTTAAACAAGCTCATATCAATATACTATCAACCTCCCCCTACCTTCCCCCTCTCTACCACAAAATTCACCACTTCAGACTCCTAACCTCCAAACGGTTCTACCTAATACCCTGCAAAAACCTAAAAGCATCTCAAGTCCCACAAACACTATTACTGATACATGGTGACATCCACCCCAACCCTGGCCCCAATACTCTCATCAACCACACCCACTCTAATCTAACTACGAACTGTTCTACCTCACCTTTCTCCCCTGACTCCCTCTGTATTGCTCACCTAAATATTCGTAGCATCAATAACAAAATCACACAACTCCATGCCTTAATTGATTTCTATGCCTTTGACATTCTCTGTCTCACTGAAACATGGCTCAAACCTAGTACCAAAGACAATGAATTTACTCCCCCAGGCTATAACACCTTAAGACAGGATCGTCTCAATAAAAAGGGCGGAGGAGTGGCCCTTCTATACAAATCCCACCTGCAGGTAACCTCAGTAGACACCTTGCCCCCCTCCCTAACTAATGCTGAAATACTCTGTACCAAGCTCCAAGTTAATAATACTAAGGCTATTTATATCATATGTTCTTACATCCCTCCAGGCAACAACATCAACACACTAGAAAATATCCTAAGCTGGGTCTCCAGCAACTTTCCCCAAGAAACCATAATCCTAGGGGACTTTAATATTGACTGGAACTCCTGCATATCTCCCAAACCCTCCATTCACATTAATCTCTTTAACTTTCATCAAACCATTAACTCCCCAACTAGATTACACAAATCAACCCACAAACAAACCATTCTAGACTGGATACTAATTAACAACAACCCCCTCTCCTATAAAACAGGAATACTCCCTGACAATATCAGTGACCACCTCCTGACCTTTATCTGTAAACAAAAATATAACATTACCAAGCAAGCTACCTACCATACCATATACAACAAAACAAATTTCAACCTAGCATCCTTTCAAAGTGAACTCAATGAGTATAACTGGTCAACTCTAAAATACCTCCCAATAGATGAAGCAGTAACCCATTTTAACAATACCTTTCTACAAATTCTACACCATCATGCCCCACCCCGCTTAATTAGACTAAGCTCCAAGGCTGCCCCATGGCTCTCAAAAACTACTAAACAAAATATGCGAGCTAGAAATAAATTATGGACTAAATGGAGATCCACAAAAAACCCTACTGACCACCAGAACTTTAAGCACCTGAGAAACTCAACTAAAAAACTTATCTATCTGGATAAAAAGAACTATCACTTTAAATATCAACAAAACCAAAACCAAAACCCCAAACAATTTTGGTCATGTATGAACAAACTACTCCATCCAGGGAATACCAAAACCCCTACCCCAGCTAGCCTAGCTCAAAGCCAACCCAACATAATAGCCAACACTTTCAATGACTTCTTCTCTCAAACAGTCACCTCTCTGGCTAACACCATGACACCCCCCATATCCCTCCCAAAAACCACTACCCCGAACAGCACCCCCATACTAAAGTTCCATACTGTCTCCACAACCTATATACGCAAATTATTATCTAAACTCAAACCTTGCACCCCTTCGGCCGACAAACTACCAGCTGAATATCTTCAACTAGCTGCAACCGAACTTGCCTATCCAATCTCCATCTTAATAAATAGAACAATAACTGAATCCAAACTCCCCTCCTGTTGGAAAATCTCCCACATCATTCCCCTTCACAAAGGAGGTAACTCTAACGAACTCTCAAACTTTCGGCCTATTGCCCTTCTATCCCCTCTATCCAAAATAATGGAACGCTGCATACACCATCAACTCTTACAACATCTCTTGAGTAACAACTTACTTGTAGACTCACAACATGGGTTTAGGCCCTACCACAGTACATCTACTGCCCTTCTCTCCTTCACTGACACAATAAACAAACATCGTAACAACAACCTGTTCTGCTCTGCACTTTTCTTAGACCTATCGAAGGCATTTGATATGGTTAACCATCAACTTCTCCTCCACACTTTAGAATCCCTGTCACTTGACCCACTAGCACTACAGTGGTTCGATTCATACTTGACAAATCAAAAACAAGCAGTCCTATGGGACAGCCATCTATCTTCTCTACTCCCGGTTATGATAGGCGTCCCACAAGGGTCCATCTTAGGTCCCCTACTTTTCTCTATATTTATAAACAACCTACCCACTTCCCTCCCTAAATCCACCTGTATACAATATGCTGATGATTCCACTCTCATCTGCTCTGCTCCATCCCCTGCTGAACTCCACTCCTCTACCCAATTGGTTTTCACAGCAGCAGAAAAATGGTTTCAACATATCTGTCTCCTCCTTAATCCCAAAAAACCAAACTTCTACTCTTCACCCCAACCCTTAAATCCATCCCAATCACCTTTTCCGTTGTGTCCAGCAATGGCACTATCATCAAACCCGACTATTCCACAAAACTGCTAGGTGTCACCATAGACAATCAGCTTAACTTTGACTATCACATTGATTTAACTATCAAGACAGTAAATAAAAAGATAGGAGCCCTTTACAGACTTAAGCCCTTTCTTACCGCCACATCCCGAGTATCACTTGCCCAAACTCACCTCATCTCCACACTACTGTATGCCTCCTCCTCCTTTATTAACATTTCTAAAGCTAACCTTCAGAAACTCAACTTAGCCTACCATAGCATTGCCAGATTTGCTACCGGCTCTCCATTCCGTACTCATCACTGTCTTAACTTAAAGAAACTCAACTGGCTAGAACTTCCAAATCTTATACTCCTGCAGCAATTGGTCCTCACTTTTAAAGTTCTACATTACCCCTCTAACATACCCATACTTAACAATCTTATCACACCTTATACAAATCTCACTTCACTTCGTTCAGCCAACAAGCTCCTAGTAGCTACTATAAAATCCCACAATAAAGCAGGAGACTCCTTATTTGCAAACACTATCGGATCACAATGGAACAAACTTCCCACTGGACTGACCTCCCTAGCCTCATGTTACCTATTCAAAAAACAGATTAGAAAACATTTACAAAATCACTGGCTATGCCCTTGCACAAATCCTGACTGATAACTTATACACTACTTGCTCTCTCAACTAACTTGGTATACTTAATTCTATCTTGCATTTACCCAAAGTTTGTTTCTCTCCCATTCTAGTGTGCCTGTTAAAATGTAAACTCTCTTGTATGATAATTGAGCTTTCCTCCTCAACCCTCTGTAGAATATATACTTGTATAAAGCCACTCAAGCCCAGCAATACTGTACAATCTATTTGACCTTACTTTTCTTTTTGTTAGTACTTTGCTTGTGTTACTGTTTGATTGATTGTTATTGTTATTTTTTAATATTTTTACTAATTGTATCTTTTTAAACTGTAAAAGTATAGTATTTTAGTGGAGCTTTTCTCCTCGGGCCTCTGCTGAAAATGGACATGTATCCAGCCAGACTAGCCCGGTTAACAAATGTAAAATAAATAAATAAATAATAAATTGCCCATCTACAAACTCCACCCTTCTCTGTGAAATCTTCTCACTCCCTTGGAAAATCCAACTGAATTACATTGCCTATGTAATGACAAAAAAAAAGTTATTATTTTTTTTAGCGTACTATTGTACCATACTTTTGTACTTTTTTAACTTATGTATTATAATTCTCTGTATCTCCGGAACTTATGTATAATAATTTTCTATATGTGCTTGTAGTCATTTGTTCTGTAAAGTGTCTCTAGCGGAGCTTATCTCCTCGGGTCTCCACTGAAAATGGGCTTCTAGCCCAGCTGAACTAACCCGGCTAACAAATGTAAAAATTAATTAATTAATTAATTAATTAATTAATTAATTAATATATCAAGTTAATTAATTCATTAATATATCAAGGTTACTTTCAACATCTGCATTGTTTACCTTTTGAGGTCAACGTTCTTGCAGTAGAAATGTTGCTGAATCGATCAAGTAATCCTATATATATATATATATATATATATATATATATATATATATATATATATATATATATATATATATATGTCTCTCTTTCTTTCTCTGTATATATATATATGTATATATATATATATATATATATATATATATATATGTGTGTGTGTGTATAGCTATAGTTATATCTACATTCACACACATACATACTAGTGTGTGTGTGTGTGTGTGTGTGTGTGTGTGTGTGTGTGTGTGTGTACGGATACTGTAACAGCATATCTGTTGAGCCAGGGACAGAATCAGGGAAACAAATTGCTGTAGCACAGCTAGTGCTGTCTTTTAACAGCAACAGATAGGATGTTAATAGGATTCAGCTGCCTTTAAACTTGGATTAGCATTACTATCCATAATAAAAATGAGATTCCTGACCTCTAGGCCAAGAGAGGATTTGGTACAGGAGTTTTGAGAAGATTATGTGCTAGTGAAGGGTGAAGGTACACGTGAATTTCTTGAGTGGAAGTAATAGAGAAGACACCAAGTGTTGCATTGTAACTTTGCACTGAATATGTACTCATTTGAATAATTTCTGCTGTCAAGCTGAGCATAAACAATGATCCATGTGAATCTTTGTTCTACTGTGGTTAACAAAGAATAAGTAAAATAATTAAATTATGGAATAAGGATTTGCAAAAAGGACCGATGGTTGCAAGTCTGGTTTAAACCAGTGTCTGAAAAACACAGGAAAACTGTTGAAAAGGACTGATTAACTCTTGTTTTACTACAAAAAAAGGTTATATATATAAAAAAAACACTCAAAAGGACTGATGTTTGTTAGGACTGATGTTTGTTAATCTTGCTTTGTAATAAACTTTGTGTGTGTCAAGGAATCTAACAGGACTGATGAAAATTAGCCAAGTTTTATTTTCTGATATGCCATGATTTGCTGCAGGGAAGCATCTGTTTATTGTGCATGTAAATAGCAGGCAAAAAAGCAATGCTGCAGACTTTTGTTTGCTATACTACATACATACATACATCATACTGTACATTTGTATATAACTGTAAATATAGATAGACAGACAGGCATGATTGTATGGTGATCAATGGAATTGTTATTGATTCTCAATCCAGTTATCTTAACAAACAAACCCTAACCCATACAACACCTTAAAAATAGCCCCCTACTTTCCATCCCCTCACCCCCACAACTCTTTATCTAACTCCCCCCCTCCGGATTCACTATTCCTCCGTGCAGGACTAGCTTAGTCCTGCACAGAGGCGGTTATTTAGGAGCAGGACAGCAGCACACCATGCATAGTAATGAGGCACTCTGCCTGAGCTCTTAATCTTACATGGAGCGTGTAAGAGTGCAGGGAGCATGTCTGAGAGCAGAGCACTCAGAATATACATGCCCCTGCAATGAAGAACAGCAGAAAGGGGTAGGAAATGAGTGAGACCACTCATAGGTGTCCGCATATCCCCACCAAGAGTCCCCTTTGTGTACAACAGCAAAAGTATAGAGAAATAAAATGAACAAACTGTTTTTTTTTTTTTTTAAATCTGATTAAAGCTAACCGTAGGTGCATGGGTGTGCCCATCACTTAGCTACGGTTAATGCAGCTTAAATGGTTGAAGAGGATAACAAGGAAGATATATGCACATGAAGCAGCATAGCAATGGTGTAGTGGGCAGAGCATTTGGCTTACAAGCAGCCATTCCTGGTTCCAGTCCCACTGCAGCACATTCCATTTTCCATGGCAAAGCATGTTATGACCAATATTTTTGTTGCATAACCCACTAAATAACACATATTCATGAATTGGAGTACTGCAGTAAATGCACATGTGAGGTGTCAGTGTCATAATGAATAAAGCACTAGTAAGCAGGTTTAAGCACCAATAAGCAGCAGTAAGCATATTTAAGCACTAGTAAGCGAGCTTAAGCCTGTTTGCATGGGGGTAAGCAATGCTCACACAGGTTAAGCAATTTTAAAGCTAACTCTCTGTAAGCATGTGTAACCGGAGGTTAGCATTGGTTACCCTCACACCAACCCACTTACAACTGCTCAAAAGTGCCTTAATCACTCTGCATTGAATGGCCCTTCAAAAAAATAAACAACCATGGAGGTCTCAAACCCAGGGCCTATACACCACAGTCACACTAGTTAATCACCAAGCCATCACAGAAGTGCAGAAGGATGAGGCATCAGCAAACAAGTCTTCACCACAGTAAAACCAAAATGAACCTGTGAAAGGAATCAGTATACAGACATATGTGCCACCTTAACCCACTTCATAACATAAATATGTGAACTGGAGTAAAGCAGTAAGCCCAGAAGTCAGGTGTAATTGTAATAGAGTGTCGAAGTCCCTCATAAAACACAAGGACCCCATACAGTGTACGTACACATGAATCATGGATACCAGGCATACATATAAGGTGTAATGAATAATAACTCAATACCAAAAAGGAATTATAATGCAAACTGTAATGTAAGCAACACTAAGCCAGCTTAGGAGGTGTAAGCAATGTGTAGGCCATCTAACTCAATGTGCCCATAGCCTATCCTTTTCAAAACTGGCCAATCACGGAAAAGTGTGGGAAATCGGCCCTACTTAAACCAAACAGGCAGGAATACATCTCATAACTGGTTGTAGCTTCCCCTTGCAGGCATAATGGCAGTAAGGGGAGAAGGTGTGTGCTTTCAGGCACAGTGCTGGTTCATCCAGAAGTCCAGAGTCAAAGACCACGATCAGAGACTGCTGCAGGGCCAGTACCAGGGCTCCCAATATAAGGTGGAGGCCTGGGACCGTCTCACCCGTGACCTCACCAGTGCCACTGGCATACCCTGAATTGGTGAGCAGGTCAGGCATCACTATGCTAACCTGAAGTGGTGTAAGGGGGACCTTTTGGACCAGTGGATCCAAGAGGCTAGAGCGGAAGGGGTGTTCCAGTTGTGTGTAAGTATCACCCCACTATGTGTGTAATAATTGCCTGCTCAGGTATATCATGGATAGGTATGGATAAATATTCCTCTTATGTCCCCCACAGCTGCAATGGAGTGGGCCGCAAAGCAGGAGGCCCACATCAGTCACCTGGCAAGGTTGCAATGCAAGGCAGGTCATTACTACTCATGCATTTACTGTCATAGGAAATAAAACTAAAAGTAGTAGTAAATTAATTGCCTGTATAAAACCTGTATTGTTCAAGGCAAGTACTGCATACACTGGAGAATATGGCAGGAAGACTCTCATATAGTATGTATATAAATAAAAGCATAACAGCCTGACAATAAAGGTCTAACTGCTGGACTGCATGTGTATACTCTGATATCATATGGTAATGTAGATTTGCAATCATGTAATAGTACTGTTGTATTAAGCACTGTTACCCACACCATGCACCATAAATTGAATGTGTAAGAATGCATGTGTATGACTGGTGTAATTCCCAGAGGCCATTTGCACAACTGAGAGACACATAGACAGAAAACAGGGAAAATGCAGACAAAAAACCCAAATAGCACATGCAACTGAGATGTGAACTGTTGTTTTGTTTAGCACACACAGCCATGGTTTGAATCCTGGGAATGGTAGTAGTCTGCATACAGAATCATACCCCACAACTGTACAGATATCTCCAGAATGTCCAGCAAAGTGGCACATATATGTTGCCTATCAACCTGTCCTCCTAGGAAATCAGTGGGATGACCCCAGACATTTAGGCAGCAAACAGGAAATACAACTGATTGACACACATCTATGAGAACAAAGCTGGCACAATAGCAACTCCCCAAAACCTTATGAGACTAAGAAGCCATGTATGTCCCATATACACCCCAACTTGTCAAGCTGTGGCCAGAGTGTGTACAGTAACAGAGTGAGATGTATGTGCATAATAGTAATGTGGAATCTGGCACTGTGTGTGGGAACATTCAGGTAGTGCTAACAAACAATTCCCCCACAGGTCTGCCAAAAACCAGCACTGTGCCCAAAAATACAAGAATGATACCCTGTACTGGTACTGTTTACATTGGTACTGTATGGCATTGTGACTAATGCAGTTGCTCTGAATAATGAGGTATTACACATCACTGTCAACCACACTGTCCTACAGAATATTACTGTCTAGCTCTGTATAAGAGTGTTGTACTACAAGGTCAGAATGCAAAAGCACAGGGGATTAATAAGACAGAAAGGAGATAGGAGATATACAGCAATATCTATATAGCAGACACAACTGTGATGGACAGTGTTTAAGTTGTAGCAGACACAGCCATGGTCTGAATCCTGGGAGTGGATGTAGGCTGCATACAGAATCATAACCCACAACTGTACAGATGAGGCCAGAATGTCCAGTATATGGGCTCATATCTGCTGCCTGTCCCCCTGTCCCCCTGATAAGTCTGTGGGATGATCCCAGATGTTTAGCCTGCAAACAGGGAATACAAGTGATTGTCAAACATCTATGAGCACAAACCTGTCATTGTAGCAACCCCCAAAACTGTTAGGAGAGTAATATTTCAAGTATGTCCTATCTACACTCCCATGTTGTCAAGCTGTGACCAGAGTGTTTACAGTAACAGAGTAAGGTGTATGTGCATAATACTAATGTGTAATCTGGAAGTTTTTGTGGCAACAGTCAGGTAGTGCTAACAGACATTGTTCCCACAGGTACGTTGGATACGAACACTGTGCTGAGAAATAAAGACCATTATAACCTGTGCTGATACTGTTCACTCTCATATTGTAGGGAACTGTGAGTGTTGCAGTTTCTCTGGAGAATTTCAGATGCATTGTGTTGGGCAACTAGCCTGGTAGTGTGAATATCCTTGGTGAATAGGGACACTCCTTCACCTTTAGTGTTTCGATCCTGATTTGATGGCCGAAAAGTGTGGTAAGAGTTGTAGCCTGGTATTGCAGGGGTGCTCTCTGGAGCCTTGAACCAGGTCTCAGTTACTGCACAGATATTGATGTTATCCATTTTTAGGAGTGCCTCGAGAGATTGCATTTTGAGGTTTAGACTTCTAGCATTGAGTAGCATTACCTTCAGATTTTGCATGCTTGTACCTATTACGATCATGGTTTTGTCCTTTGAACTTTGCCTAAAAAAGGTACTATAGGGGTGGCAATACCCTTAGCCAGTAACCTGAATCCCAGGGACAACAGGTGCAGACCATCTCTGGCAAAGCATTGTGGTCTGTCGATCATGTCGTCCCAGGCAGACAGATACTGGATCCCCTTTGAATGACACCAGAAGCTTAGCAAATTGTTGAGGTCAATCATTTTGTCCTTATATTGTGGTATCATTCTGGGAGAAGGCAGGATGCTACTCAGAACTAAGGTCATACCTGTCTGGGCCACATGATCCAAGAGCTCTTTCATGTCTCTTTTCATGTAGTCCAGGAAGGTATGTCTCAAGTCATTCACTCCAACATGGACAATGACAGAGTCATATTTGTACTTGTTGTGGAGTGACTTGAGTGCATGTGTTATGTGACGGATCCTGGCACCCGACAGGCAGCTGACTGTAATTTTCTCCTTGTTCAGCCTGGTGAGTGGGACATCAGTGTGCCTGACTATAGAGTCACCTATGACTAAAGTGTTAGGTACATTGTCTTGCCTTAAGGGCTGCTGCTGGGTGGCACACTGGTGTTGTGAGCTATGTGACACTTTGGTTGTGATCGGTGTTTGTTTGCATTTCAGCTTCAGAGCTCTTTGTTGCTTGTGCAGGTTACAGTTAAGAGCCTCCACATATGTGGATTTAGTGTTGCTATGTGTGGGTGTTGATGGTGTGGGTTTAGAAGGGCTATGTGTTGCTTGAGGTGTAGTGTGGGTGTTAACCTTCTCCTCTTGACTGTCTAGCACAATCTTGGGTGGAGAGGGCTTTGCTTCCAGTTTGGCTATGTAAGTGCATCTCTCACAGGTTGTAGTGTTCGGTGGTAGGAGGAGAGGGTTGTCTGTGTACATGAGACAATTGCTGCATTGCCCCAGTATGCCCAGATTCACCAGGTGGACAGTAGAAATCACCGAAAGCTGACTCTTGGACATGCCTGGTTTGTTGCTTTTTTGTAAAGTACAGGAGCTGTTTTCCCTTACCTTGGCAAGCTACTTTGCAATTATAGGCTGTTTAGTGCCTATGATTAATTTCTCCTTATTAACAAGGAGAGTTGAGTGCTTGTATCAGTTTAAGGCTTCTTAGTGCTTTCCAGCAGGTATTAGAGCAAGTGCTAGTCACAGGGATGCTTAAAGGCAAGATGAAAATAAAATGGTTTATCCTAAACACTGCAGTGTGCACTAGAGAAGTTAGATGTAAAAGTAGGTAACTTAAGTTTTACCTGTCTAAAAAGTTAAGTTTTAGAGGGGAGTCACTGTTTTTTTAAAACAGCAAGATAGATTGAAAGGGTGTAGTCAGTTTTCTATTCTGGTACTATGGAAAACAGTAGGATGGCCAATAAATTTAAATAGTTGGAAGGGGAGTGATTTCACAAAATGATAATTTTGTGCTTACTCACACAAGCCAGTGAAAGCAGAGAGGAAATGAGATATATGGTCAAATTAACATAAGAGGCAGGCAACTAGAAAGACAGTGGTATTTAAGAACAGAATAGTAACAAGGTGGGCGGGTGGGAAAAAATCTGCCTGACTCACAAGAGACAGAGCTGTGGTCTCTTTTGAAGTTTTAATATGCAGTTAAAAGCAGACTACAAAAGTAAAACACAAGGTAAAGAAAACAAATCACAGGATTCAAAATATAAAAAGGCAATAAGGTAATACAAAATACAACAAATAAACATCAAACTAACCTTTCCTTCACAGCAAAGTGTAGCAGAGTCTGGGTGAGCCTTTCCTTGTAAAGCTCTGAAATGTTTTATTTTACCCCTTAAATAGAAGGTTTAATTCCTAACTCGACCCACTCAGTTCACAAATGATTAACCTTAAGTGACCTCTTCTATTTTATGTATGAATCCTTAATTGATCAGTTCTAATTTCTGCCTGACTCGCAAGAGACAGAGCTGTGGTCTCTTTTGAAGTTTTAATATGCAGTTAAAACCAGACTACAAAAGTAAAACACAAAGTAAAGAAAACAAATCACAGTATTAAAAATATAAAAAGGCAATAATGTAATACAAAATGCAACAAATAAAAATCAAACTACCCTTTCCTTCACAGCAAAGTGTAGCAGACTCTGGGTGAGCCTTTCCTAGTAAAGTTCCATTTCCTTTTAAAGAAATTAGCGTGGGGGTAAGCAGGAGTAAGCACTTTAAAGCAGCATTAAGCAGGTTTCAGCCTGTTTGCATGGGGGTAAGCAATGCCTACACTTGTTAAGCAATTTAGAAGCTAACTAAGTATAAGAAACTGTAACCGGAAGTTAGCAGTGCTTGCCTCCGCACAAACCCGCTTGCAACTGCTCAAAAGTGCCTTAATCAATCTGTATCCAACGGCCCTTGTTCTGTCCAGCAACAAAACAAGCAGCCTCTGCAAGGCTCAAACCCAGGACCCTACACACCATAGACAAAGTGATTTACTAGTAAGCCATGTCAGATATACATAACCCTGATGTATTTACAAACATATCATCCAGCCTAGTCAGTAAACAGTACAGAAAATGTATTCCAACATTTAGATGTATGTGTGTGTATAAATATTTTAATATCTAAACAGATACAACATATCGATATATATATATATATATATATATATATATATATATATATATATATATATATATGTGTGTGTGTGTGTGTGTGTGTGTGTGTGTGTGTGTGTGTGTGTGTGTGTGTGTGTGTGTGTGTGTGTGTGTGTGTGTGTGTGTGTGTATATATACATATATATTCATATATATAAACATATATACATGCAAATGCCTACATCTATAGATATATATGTCTACATCTATATGCCTAAATATATACAGCAAGTTACCTATATGTAAGCAGATATATACATATATCTATGTAGGTATATACGGACATAGTTATATTTATGTAAGCAGATATATATCTATATAGGTATATATGGAAATACATCTGTAGATAACAATGGGGAAATAACTACAAGATATATGTCCACATGCACCGTTAATGGGGTTGAGAGGCCTCAAACAATATACGTCAGGTACGAATAGGTATACATCCCCCCACCACAGCCAAACATGTCCACCCTGCAATACACTACCAAGTGTTGTAGATCCGATAACTAGGACCTGACACAACATGGGCACAAAATGTTAACAGTACTAAATTCCACCTGTATGATGTCAGGCTGGTATTGGTAACATATCATGTAGTACAGTCTGGCTCCCATAGGAAATGTACAATGTGGAAGCTATCAACACCCCCAGGATACATATACACAGAGACATATATGCAGATACAGCTATACATATATACGGATATATATGTGACTACACATACACACGCAGAGATATGTACAGTATGATACATATGTAGAAGGTGCACACAATATGGAACAGCCACTATGCCTACAGTTAACACCTTAACAACTGGACACTATATGAGCCACCCATACAAATGACAATTGTTGCATGCAACATATACCCACAGAGAGGACATAGGAAATAACACCATACACAGGTTTGCATAAATGGAAAACTTTATTTGTGTACTATTACAGTTGTATATGCCATGTCATATAGCTGTTCAGACACTGACATCCATATAAACAGAGTAATCCAACTGTTGAACAGTTATACTAATACAGTAGTCTGGAAAGGTTTACAAATGTTGCTGTTCAGGCCAAGCTCTTCAAATAGTGCAATAGTAAAGACAGACTGGACCACAGGCTACCAAACAATCAACAGTAAGTAATGCAGCTGTATAGTTCAGCAGCCTCTATCACAGCCTCTATCTATACTCTGTACACAATCACTAGCTGGTAAAGTTAACACAATAGGATGTAACTGTTACATAACAAGGAATAACTGATGCCATCACAATAACACTGACAAACAGAACAGTCTGTATGACAGGAGGCAGTTGGCCTGCATTAACCACATTTATGTAACTAATTTAAATATAGGTGAATTGTATGGTACTGTACATCCAGATACCTTAAGGCAGCTCACCCCTGATAACCCCACATGTTATAACAGCCTAGGCTATTTATGGTGCATCCCCCCAGACTCAGTAATACAGGGCCATATACCATTGTTACATATACTGGCCTCTGGAGTGCATAAGGGCACATATGTAGTGTGTAGGTGAAGCCCACACATATATGACCCCAGCCCCAGCTTATGTGTGAGGGATACAACAGCAGTGAACTGATGGCAGGAATGACAGTGTGATATACTCACAGCCCACTACTCATGTGGACTATAGCAGAGATATGGTCAATATATGTGGACTGTCTGACACACACTGAACAGTCCAGAGGTATACACATAACCTGTTAGTGGAAGACATGTTGACCAAGCCTGACAATGTGGATGTTAACAGCCATGTAGATGGGTATAACACGTAACAACTGGTATAAATTTGCCCCCATAGGTTATGCATATACACACCCCTGTCTGTCCTGACGCATAATAACCGCTGGTACAGAGGTGCCATGGCCACATACTACCCACTAGTTATTGACATACATCTGTACAGCATCCCACTGCATTGTCTGACATACATGACTGTTATGGTGGCCCAGCAACAGTACATCTAGCAAGTATCTGGACATGACATCTCACTGGGTAAGTACACTAAGCTGCTAGGCATGTAACAAAGCACTGTGTAGGCTATAGGGAGACTGGCTCAACATTGGCCTATATTTCCTATGGGGGAATACACATGTACCTGCATATATAGCAGGCTCTACAGGCATGTCACACCACAGAGTAACAGACACCTGTGTGAAAGTGCATAACCACAACCAATGTGAACACAGCCACAGCCACATATGGTAAGCTAGTGTAATATTACAGTATATGGACTATCTATTCAACACCATCCTCATATGTGCCTCTCATATACTACCCCTACATATACTGGGCTGCTACACAGTGTGGTCCGATGCCTGTCTGTGGTATGGTACATGTGTGTGTTTGGCCCTACAAACATGTAAGCCGATAGGTTAACATATAGTGGAGCAGCATGTAACATCAGATAGAACAGGACCAATAGCAATGATATCTACCACAGTCTGTACATAGGCCAAGGTACATATTAACAATACACACAATGTCGACAATTGCCATAGGTACACAGACCTCAGTACTGTACACACAACCGTAGAATGTCCAGGTTATGTCATCAAATATAACCCTACTATACATAACATGTAGCAGTCTGATATCTCACTGGCTTGTTATCAGATATGATGTCAATAAATATGGTGTACAGCACATATGCACCTCTTACTGCATGACATATGTACAAAGGTTGACAGAGCTTTGGTTGGAGACACAAACACAGAGCCAATATTGAGATGTTGCTGTGATAACCTCATACATTTACTGTTGTAAAAGGTTTGTTGCAACATATGTCCTATGAGGGATATGAAGTCAGTAACTCTCACGGCTGTAAACATCTACAGACTGCAATCCTCACACTACCTTCTGAAGTTCACAGATAGGTGCTCTGTGGGTAACACAAGAAACAAAAGGCACCACACACTGCCCAGTCTGCAGATGACCCTACTTATGGGGGTTTCCTCATAAACATACCTATGACATGACAGGTATTAAAACATGTAGGACAGCCATATCCACACACACCCTGTAAAACCAACATTACCCCAATTGCAGTATAGCAGCACTTACAGTGTGTAGTCAAGTCAGGCACAACCCCCTCCTATGTGTTGGCCTGTTTCCACAGTGTATGTTGTTAGAGATAAATCCCCAGTCCATCTGTGATGCTGTTTGCCAAACAACAGATCCAGTTCCTGCTCACAGTGCATGAAAAGGCCCAACACCAACATGATGTTCCTAGATATTGGAGTGTATTTCCATGCAATTGGCTATGGGAATGTTACCACAGCTGTTCCACATGCAATCAGCTAGAGGAGGGCTGCAATTCATGCAGAGGCCATCAGCTGATCATGAGCATCACTTACAATACGCATGCTGCTGCCTAAGCAAAGCTGGTGTGGGTCTCCACATCCACCAGAGAGGGAGTAAGAGAGGCAGACAGAGGCAAAGTAAAGTCAGGGGAGTGGTGGGAGAGTAAAACTTAAGCATGTGTGTGTCACACACCTACCAGCACAGGGTATCAAAGGCCTGATGACTATGTAGTGCTATCACATTTCTATGTGGTTATCAGATGTGCCACATAGGTTTCATGTTGAGGAGCCCTGAAAACATATATGTGATGGTGACTGGCATCTGCAACAGGGATATGGTAGCTGTAAGGTAGGTGTAGTACAAGTGCCTGTCCACATGAACAGATGCCAGTATCAACACAGCCACATTATCACAGGGACGCACACACACTGACACACATGGCAGGGCCAGGAATACAACTCATCACTAGTGAGATTTCCAAAACACATTACTGTGCAGGTATCACATGCACCACAGGGGTCATACAGAGGTTATATGGACAAAGGGTATGTGGAGGTGTCTGGCATTGGACAGCATGTTTCAGTATGCCAAAGGGGGTTGTAGTGAGTGTGACTGTGATGATACAACACACTCACACACACAGGGTGCCAGTACTGACATGCATGGGTGCATTGCTTCACGGATGTGTAGTGATTGACTGTGCCAGACAGCTATACAATACCTTGGCATCAGCCCACATGACAATGGTCTGCATTGTGGCTCAGGGGTGAAGTTTCTGGATTTGCCCACACAGGTGGGTATTGTATTTACCATCCAGTCACCTGGGTGACTATTGTGTGTGGTCAATGCTGTGCATTGCTTGCCATGTATGTTCCTTAGTCCATGACATGGACGGTGTCTGAGATGTGCACACCTCCCACATGCATGTACAGTGAAATGAGAAACTGTACCTGGGGTGTCTCGCTCATGTTGTGTACACACTGATAGCATAATATCGGCATTCCCTGGTGTCAGTGGCATCTGTCAATACAGGGCATGTTTTCAGGCATGGTATGTCCTTTGTGGGTCACATTTTATGGCACCACAGGTGTTGCAGGTGTCCAGTGGAGAACATGGGGAAGGTGCACTGTCGGCATATACATGCCTATTGGACAGATGGACAGGGTGCCATGCCCTCTGTCGCACACTGCAATCACACCATAGTTACTATCTGTGGGCAAGTATGTGTATGAATGAGACATGGATTGAGAGTGTTCACTAGGTAATACTATGGTTGCTAACTTTGTTTGCCTGGCCTTGATGTCACATGTATGGGTATGGATTTGCACCCCAGCTTCTTGGCTATTTCACATCTGTTATCCCTGTACAGTGGACATTGTGATACATACTAGGGCCACCATATAAGAAATTTGCAAAACCCGCTCCACAGTGAGCCCAGTTGTTAGACACTCACCCCCACCTCCGCAAAGGATATGAGTTATAAACACAGACACACACACACACACACACACACACACACACACGTCATGTTTGGGATTAGAACGCTACCTAACTAGTTTATTACACTACAGCACTACGCAGTTATAGGATACGCAACAGAGATTACTGGAGTACTCCTTCCCCAAAGGTGTATTTCACATTGGATGACATCAGCAGGATTGCGAAAGTAGGCCATTCAGATTGTAGTGAGTGTGGCTAGGCTAAAATGCATTGCTCCCTACACAGACATTGAAACACACACAAAATATCCACAACCGACATGTGTGGGAATAGAATCCCTACCAGAGTTCTATATTACACTACAGCATAAAAGCTGTTATAGGATGCACCACGGGGATTACTGGTGTATTTCACAGTGTATGACATCAGCAGCCTTGACAAAGTAGGGCATTTGAATTGTAGTGAGTGTGACTAGCCTAAAAAGTATTGCTCTCTACACAGACACACACACACACACACACACACACACACACACACACACACACACACACACACACACAGTTTCCATGTCTGGGATTAGAACTCATACCTACCTAGTTTATCACACTACAGCAGTACACAGTTATAGGAAACACTACAGAGATTACTGGCCAACACTTTTCACAAGGGTGTATTTCAAAGTGGATGACCTCAGCAGGCTTGTCATAGTATAGCTATGGGGAGGGCAGTGTGTGTGCATGAGCCATAACCCATTCATCTAGAGGTTGACACACCATATGCGGGCACATGCAGGGTTATATTCCACAGGTACATGTATACAGCTGGTAGATGACTACTTCCTTGTACAGTCATGTTGCACAGCTAGCACTTGCACCACATAGTCCGTCTTGCTGATAGATACCAGTGGCTAAGGTCTACAGTAAGTGATATCTGAATCACATGTGGTTGTAGCCATTTGGCTGTGTGCTGGGTGGAACAGGCCTCATAACTGATGGCCCCTTGTGACACCCACTCTCTTCCACACATCTGTGTACATCTATTTTTGGCTTATTATTGTGTGTTGTCCTTATATATATATGCCTGTATTCCTATCCAGTGTGTGTGCAAAGCATGAGTGCTGCATACTGAGGAGTGTCTGCACTAACATCTGAAAATGCCAGATATGTCTGATCAACTGTTGTTTGCAGACATGGCCTTCATTTGTTTAAGTGTGTGATCATGCCCAGTATGACCTTTCGGTATGTTGTTGGCTGACATTGACTTCATTTCTCTAAGTGTGTGAGCATGCCCAGTATGCCCTTCTGTATTGAACGTGTGGATTGTTTACAGGTAGTTTGCACTGCAGTGCAGACCTTTATGTTGTACACCTACAGGTAGCATACTGTTTCTGCAGGGTATCTGTCTATCATTTGGCAATATGGGGACAAACTATGCAATGGATAGTGTTTACTGTAGGTGATTGTGTCTGTGCTGCTTCAGCTGCATGGTACTGTTGTTAGCAGAGATATTCAGACATGTGTACTGTTATACACAGTGATGTTTTCTGTCCTCATGTACTGTCCGATAGACATTCTTGCTCACAATGATGACTTGGGGGACAAGGGTGACTGCAGCTGTGTCTGGTATTGTGGGCAGGCACCTACATATTCATGGTAAGTTATGGCATTCTGGAGGGGGTGCTGAGGAAACTTGGTGCTGGGTTTGTGTATTCAGTTCAGCACCTTGGTACAGTGCTGGCAGAGGATCCCATACTTGTCTGCCCATCAACATGGCAGTATAACCTTATCTTGCTGTGGCAATGCCTCACAGCTGTACAGATTTGCACATGTTAGCCAGAGGCAGAGGCCATGGCTCAGAATATTTACCCTGTTGTGGTGTATGGGCAGGTGTGTAGCCTTCCATTTATGTGTTTGCAGCCAGGGATAGTGTGCACACAGCTTGGTGTCAGACCCTGCACATTCCATGCTGCCCATGCTCTTACACCCCCCTCTGTTATTCTAACCTCTCCTATACATTATGCATACATTCTCTGATATTTTCTCTAAGGGTATCACCGCATCACAGATGTGTGTTAGTGTTGGTCCACAGTTCCTGCAGTGGAGCAGTGGAGCATGGTAGACATGTTACTGTGGTTTATCTACATGGCCTTGCATATGGCTTAAATGGAGTGTGTTATGTTGTTATTTGGGTGTCCATGACATAACATGCATTGGCAGAGTCATGGGCCTTTGTCAGGTGCCTGTTGGGCAATAGGTGTTGATGCAGCTCAGATGTGGCAGGTCGTTGCATTCTGTCAGTCCTACAGTCCCAGACCACCATACATTATATTCTCCTGGGGTGACAGGGTAGATGTGATAGTTGTTCTTGCCAATATCTTCTATCAGTCTTGATCAGGTGGTGTGGATGCTAGCAGGGTGCTACCTACAGCTAGGGACACACCTGCATGGGACACTTGCACTGCATGCTGCAGTCTTCCCCTATTGCCATATACAGGTGGGGTCGTACTGTACCCATTCTCCACAGCAGGGATATTGCCAGAGAGGTGCCTGTGGGTGGTGTTTGCGTGGCTGGGTGCATTTGTGCTATGGACACTACTTGCATCTCACACACAGATATGCATGAGGCATTACAGTTATGATGGCATGTGCAGGTACATCAGCTGATTCCCAATACATCAGTCCTTTGTGATATGCAGGTGCTCAGGCAGACATCACCTGTATCCCCTACTACAGGTCCTGTTACTGTGATGCATACCTATATGTACAAATCCATGGGTGTCACCATTTTACAGTTACTCAATATATACTGCATGTCTGGGGTACTTTCCCCTGTGTACTGCTTGTATATCTAGCCCAACAGCCATGCCATGTCAGTCTTTCAGATGGTGACACATATACTGGTGGGGATTGTCTTTGGCACTGTGATTGTGAGGGCTTGTCCCTGTTAGCAGTAGTGGTCAATGGCCACCAGGTATTACCTCAACATGCATACATACTGACCACTCTCACACATTATGAAACACACACCATCCTAACACACACAGACCTGTATATTGTGCAAATGCTACAACCTATACTGCTACCTTAGCCACCTCTCGCCATCTGTCCTCCACTCGTATTTACCTACTCATACATATTACTACATTTCTACACAGGATTGGCGGGGGCACACATGAGTGTCACTACATTTCTACACTGGATTGGGGAAAGGGGCAGACCTGGCTGTTCCCACATATCTACATAGGACTGGGGGGGCACACCTGACTGTTACTACATTTCTACACAGGATTGTGGGGGCACACCTGGCTGTTTCTACATGTCTACATGGGAGTGGGGGACACACCTGACTGCTACTACATTCCTACATAGAGTTGTGGGGGGGGACACCTGACTGATTTTACGTTTCTACACATGATTGGGGAGCACACCTGATTGTTTCTACATTTCTACAAATGATTGGGGGGCACAACTTACTGTTTCTACATATCTACATAGGATGGGGGAGCACACCTGGCACTTGCACACATTTGCTATGACTGTGCTGGTATGTCAGGTACTCCATTTCATTCTGTATTCTAACCTATCATATTAACTAGATGTATATCAGTGGACTACAGGTCTTAGCTTTGGTTGCCCTACATATTAGTATCTGACTTCCTACCCTCCAGAACTAACATCCCACTGGCAGACCTGCTGTAGTCTGTCTGTGTAGGCCAGGGGGGATGTTACCCCACAGGCATCATTCAGAGGCCATAGCACAGGCTCTGTCTGGATTTGTCTATACTCGTCCTGCTGGCTGAGACTGTTGTTCGGTATGTAAACCTCCCTGACTGGCATGTGTGGGTCATATGGATACACATGTCACCCAGCACATTTCTTGCCATGGGTTTTGTCACCCTGTATAACACTGGTTACTATGGTAACTCCAGTATGTGTTACAGATGTTATGGTGCCACTATGGGTGTCTATTATCTGCTGCCATAACATTCAGCCACCAAGTTCCCTTGCATGCTCACATCCATACCATAAATACAGGCAAAGACACATTATACTCCATTTGGCAATTGACAAATTGATTGAATTACCTTGTGGGTATGCCAGGATTGAGGATGGAGCTGGAGGCTGCCTATGTTGGATGCACATAGTACACTCCCTATACATGGTTGAACACAGGTTGTGTCATGTTTGGTATCCCTTTTACTGTATGTGCGAGTCAGAGAGAGGTGTCATTCCCTGGGTCCCTACTGTGTCAGTGTATGTGCTATGCATTGTCACTTTGCCACGACCAGGGCATACTGGGCATACCTCCATCTGCCTACTGGGTGAGGCTCAGGTTGTTCCTTCTCTGAG
Organism: Protopterus annectens; assembly: GCF_019279795.1. Lineage (NCBI taxonomy): Eukaryota > Metazoa > Chordata > Ceratodontiformes > Protopteridae > Protopterus > Protopterus annectens. The sequence goes on from NC_056746.1 coordinate 1,214,862,055, forward strand.
TCACTGTGTGCCTGTGCAGGCCTTGGCATTGATGGGGGGCTGTGTGGTCCTGCCCCCTGCTGTTGCGGCTGCAGCTGTTTCCACAGGACCATATTGTGTAGCATGGCACATACCATAACAATTTGAGTACATGTAGCTGGTGAGTGCTGCAAGGCTCCACCAGATGTGTCCAGACACTGGAACCGTGACTTGAGCATCCCAAACACATGCTCTATTACAAGTCTGGTCTGTGCGTGTGCCTCATTATGGCGTTCTTGTTCAGGTGTGTGTGCATTTCTGAGGGATGTCATCAGCCACGGCTCCAGTGTGTAACCAGCATCTCCCACTAGGTGACCATAGGGGATGTCACCATTGGCAAATCTCTGGTACAGCTGAGTCAGATGCCAAATGTGGGAATCGTGATAGCTTCCAGGGCAGCCAGCACACACATTCATTATAATGCCCTAGGCATCACATACAACCTGGCAGTTGATGGAGGGGAGGCCCCTGCAGTTGATGTAGGCCCTACCCTGATCACCAGGTGGTGCTTTGATGCATATGTGCATGCAGTCTATAGCACCCACTACTTCAGGGTATTCTGCTATTTGGTGAAAGAAACGCATATTGCTGGCCAGCACCTCACGGGTGTTGAGGAAATATAAGTGCTCACTGGCATGTGATGACATGGCATCCAGGAACTGGTGGAATACTCTGGATGCTGATGCCTGTGAGATCCCCATGATATCCCCAGTTGAGCTTTGGGTGGTACCTGTGGATAGTATTCCTAGGTCTACACATACCTTGGTATCCACTGGGATGGGTTCCCCTCGATCAGTTCAGTGTGTCATGCGTGGCCGGCACAGCTCAACAGTTTGCTGTAGGAGGTCCCTGTCCACCCTATAGTGCTCCACTTTCTCCAGCTCATGTAGCCCCTGGTAGGTTACCCTGGGTCTGTAAACTCTTCTCCATCTCCTCACTGTGGGTTGATTGGCAGCATTCACATCCTCACCACCCTCAGCCTCTTGCACATTTTGTTCTATGCTGCCTGCTGCAGCCCCTATCATTTTGTAGTTTTGTTTGTAAAAAGTTCTTCACTTGTATACATCGGTGGTGTAGAGTATGGGAAACACCAGAGGGGAAGGTGTTTGCATAGTTTATAGTAGTGTTCTGGGCTGGGCTGGGTTGCTGCCTGTGTAATTGGCTGATTCTGATACATTTCACCTGCCAGCTATGCTAGATCTCCTTGACTACTTTCCTACTGCTGTTTTCCCTTCCCATTGCCTTCCTATTTAAGCCCAGGTGTGCGCCGCACAAACACAGTTCTCAAATGTGCACAGTGCTGCTATTTCCTGGTTTAACTTTTTTTTTCTTCCTTTAAAACCCAGTGTGTGGTGCACACACCTGCTTAGGCAATGTTAAGAGTGCTAGGCAAATTCAGACACACCCCCTAGTTTAGCTGTACTAAGCTAGGAAAAAACCTGAGCCACAGGGCTCTAATCCGCTTACAGTATGCCTGACACACACACCCATGATGTCACCTAACTCCTAGGCTTGCACCAAGCTATTTCTACTCTTACACTGTTGGGACCTGACTCACATGCTGGGGAAAACTGGGATTCACTATTATTCCCCTCATTTGCATAGGATTGCTTGCTAATGCATAGTTACATGTCTCACACTGAACCTGCCCCCTTAGCAACCACTACTCACTGGCCATGTTGTCTTCTGCCTGCCATTGACTTGCATGGCAGAATAGTGAGTTTAGTTAGAATGCTTATTTTCAGTTTATTTTATTATTTTCCCCGATCCCATTTGCACGCCGCTGCCCTACGCTTAAACAGCCAAGACTGGCTAAAAAAAATAAAAGTTGTTTTTTTTTTTAATTTTTTTATGTTGTTTGCAATGCCAGTGGCCTTATACTTGGCCATTGGCATGCTTCCTGACTGATATGCAGCCATTATTTGGAGCTGTCACAGATCCATTTTGGATTTTGCAGAAATGTACTCTGTTACTGGCAGAGTACATTTCTGCAGATTACACTAGTCCTGCATGGCCAGTTGCAATCTTCCTGGATCGCAAATTCACCTTATTTGCATAAATTTCTCTAGCAAATGGGGTGATTTGCATACAGGGGCTTAGTCCATGCAGAACTAGTGCAGGAGCATTCATGCATGCCCCTGCAGGCTGTTCCTGGATCGCACGGCAGACATATTGCATGCTTGAGCTCCTGCACCAATCCTGCATGCTGTGCAAGGCATACAGAATCCGCGGGACCAAATATTAGGGAATTTCCTAATCCAACTGTTACACATACTATCTTTCTCTGTATTATCTGCATATATATATATATATATATATATATATATATATCTACATATGCACACACACACACACACACACACACACACACACACACACACACACATATATATATATATATAGGTTTACTATCAAAACACCGAAGTTAAAAAAAAAAAAAGTACAAAACATCGAACGGAACCTATGACTTCCTGCATATTAATTAGGCATAAATCCTGAAAGAAAAAAAAATATTTTTTTAGCCGATCTCGGCTGTTGAAGTGTTGGGCAGTGGCGCACAAATGGGATCGGGCAAAAAATAAGAAAAAAAAATTAAAATAAGCATTTTAACCAAAATCCCTATTTTGCCATTATAATCAATGGCAAGCAGAAGACAACATGGCCAGTGAATAGTGGTTGCTAAGGGGGAGGCTCATTGTGGGACACGTAACTATGCATCAGCAGGCAATACTATGCAAATGAGAGGAATGATACTGAATCCCAGATTTCCCCTGCATGCTAGTCAGCACCCATCAGTGTAAGAGCAGGAATAGCTTAGTGCAAGCCTAGGAGTTAGCTGACATCATGGGGTGGGGGTGTTTCAGGCATATTGTAAGCGGATTGGAGTCCTGTGGCTCGGGTTTGCCCTTAGGCAAGGGGGTGTGTCTGAGGCTGCCTAACACTCTATACATTGCCTAAGTGGGTGTGCGCACTGTGCACCATGTTTTAATGGGACAAAAAAGTAAACCAGTAAATAGCAGATCTGTGCACATCTGAGAACTGTGTTTGTGTGTTGCGCCCCTGGGCTTAAACAGGAATGCAATGGGAAGGGAAAACTGCAGTAGGAAGGTAATCTAGGAGAGCTAGCATAGCTGACAGGTGAAACATATCTGAATTAGCCAATTACACAGACAGCAGACCAGCCCAACCCAGAACACTACTATAAACTATGCAAACACCTTTCCCTCTGTTTTTTCCCACATACTCTACACCACCGGTGTATACAAGCGGGGAAATTTTAACAAACAAAAACAACAGAATGATAGGGGCTGCAGCAGCTATCAGACGTCAACATGTGGAAGAGGCTGGGGGGTGGTGAGGATGAGAATGCTGTTGATCAACCCACAGTGAGGAGATGGAAAAGGGTGTACAGACCCAGGGTAACCTACCAGGGGCTACATGAGCTGAAAATAGTGAAGTGCTATAGGGTGCACAGGGACTTCCTACAGAAAATTGTTGAGCTGTGCCGGCCACGCCTGACAGACAGAACTAACAGAGGGAAACCCATCCCAGTGGATACCAAGGTATGTGTAGGCCTAGGAATACTAGCCACAGGTACCTCCCAAAGCCCAACTGGGGATATCATGGGGAATCTCACAGGCATCTGCATCCAGAATATTCCACCAGTTCCTGGATGTCATGTCAGCACATGCCAGTAAGCACATATATTTCCTCAACACCCGTGAGGTGTTGGCCAGCGATATGCATTTCTTCCACCAAATAGCAGAATACCCTGAGGTGGTGGGTGCTATAGACTGCACGCACATATGCATCAAAGCACCACCCGGTGAGCGGGGTAGACTCTACATCAACTGCAAGGGCTTCCCCTCCATCAACTGCCAGGTTCTGTGTGATGCCCAGGGCATTATAATGAATGTGTGCACTGGATGCCCTGGAAGCTATCACGATTCCCACATCTAGCATCTGATGCAGCTATACCAGAGATTTGCTAAAGGGGACATCCCTTACAGTCACTTAGTGGGGGATGTTGGTTAAGCATTGGAGCCATGGCTGATGACACCCATCAGAAATGCACACACACCCAAACAAGAATGCCATAATGAAGCAAACGCACAAAGCAGAATCATAATAGAGCATGTGTTTTGGATGCTCGAGTCATGGTTCCAGTGCCTGGACACATCCAATGGAGCCTTGCAGTACTCACCACCTATATGTACCCAAATTGTTATCGTATGTGCCATGCTACAAAATATAATCCTGCAAAAACAGCTGCAGCAAGAACACCATGGGGCAGGGCCACACAGCCTCCCACCAATGCCAAGGCCTGCACAGCCACAGCGTGACTCAGAGGAGGAACATCCTGAGTCTGCCCCAGTAGGCAGATGGAGGCATGCCCAGTATGCCATGGGCCTTGACAAAGAGGCAATGCATAGCACATACACTGACACAATAGGGACACAGGGAATGATACCTCTCTCTGACTCACACATACAGTAAAAGGGATGCTAAACATAACACTGCCTGTGCTCAACCATGTATAGGGAGTGTATTATGCACATCCAACATAGGCAGCCCCCAGCACCATCCTCAATACTGGCACACCCACAAGGTAAGTCACTCCCCTTTCCAATTGCTGATTGGAGTAGTAGGTGTTGCTATTTGTATCTATGGTATGGATGGGAGCATACAAGGGAATCAGGTGGCTGAATGGGATGGCAGCAGATAGTAGACACCTATAGTGGCAGCATGAGATCTGTAACAAATACGGGTGTCACCATAGTAGCCAGTACTACACATGGTGACAAAATCCATTGCAGGAAATGTGCTGGGCCAAGTGTGTCCATATGACACACACATGCCAGTCAGGGAGATTCACATACCCAACAACAGTCACAGCCAGCAGGACAGGTGTAGACAATCACAAACAAAGCTTGTGCTAAGGCCACTGAATGATGCCTATGGTTAACCTCCCCCCTCAGGCCTACACAGACAGACTACAGCAGGTCAGGCAGTGGGATGGTAGTTCTGAAGGGTAGTAAGTCAGAAACTAATATGTAGGTCAATCAAATGTAAGACATGTAGTACACTGACATGCCTCTGGGCAGCATGATAGGTTAGAAAACAGAATGAAATGGAGTATGAAATGGAGTACCTGACATACCTGTACAGTCATAGCAAATGTGTACAAGTGTCAGGTGTGCCTCGCCAATCCTGTGTAACAATGTAGAAACAGTCAGGTGTGCCCCCCACAGCCTATAAAGACATGTAGTAACAGCCAGGTGTGCCCCCCAATCCTATATAGACATGTAGTAACAGTCAGGTTTGCCCCCCAAACCTATGTAGACATGTAGTAACAGGTGTGCTCCCCATTCTGTGTAGCAATGTAAAAAGAGGCAGGTGCGCCCCCCATATCCTGTGTAGACAGTAGTAACAGTCCTTTGTAAAAATGTAATAACACAGGTGTGCCCCCCAATCCTATGTAGATATGTAGTAACATGTATGTATAGGTATAATACCAGTGGAGCACAGATGTCCAGAGGTGGCCAAGGTAGCAGGACAGATTGTAGCATTTGTGCAATATGCACGTATGTGTGTGGTAGGTTGGTGTGTGTTTCATATTGTGTGAGAGTGGTCAGTATGTATGCATGTTGAGGTATGACCTGGTGGCCATTGCCCACTACTGCTGATGATGGGGCCAAGTCCTCACAACTGCAGGGCTGAAGACAATTCCCACCACTATAACACATGCTAGCAGTAAACCATTGTAAATGTATAGTGGTAATATGTGTCACCATCTGAAAGATTGAAATGGCATGGCTGTTGGGTTAGATACAGAATCAGTACACAGGGGAAAGCACCCCAGACATACAGTATATAATGTGAAACTGTGAAATGGACGCACACTTGGAATTGTACATACAGGTATGCATCACATTATCTGGGCCTGTAGTAGGGGATACCAGTGTTGTCTGGCCGAACACTTGCAGATCACAAAGGTGGTAGGACTGATGTATTGGGAAACAGCTGATGTACTCGCACATGCCAGCATAACTGGAATTCCCCATGTATATCTACATTAGAGGCAAGTAGTGTCCATAGCACACATGCACCCAACTCACCCAAACACCACCCACAGGTACCTCTCTGGTCATATCCCTGCTGCTGGGAATGGGTACAATATGACCCCACCTGTATATGGCAATAGTAAAAGAATGCAGCATGCAGTGCAGGTGTCACATGCAGATGTGTCCCTAGCTGTAGGTACACCCTGCCAGCATCCCCACCACCTGATCAAGACTGATAGAAAGTATTGGCATGAACCCCTAGCACACCTACCCTGTCACCCCAGGGAAATTTACTGTATGGCGGTCTGAAACTGTAGGACTGACAGAATGCAATGGCCTGCCACAGCTGGCCTGCATCACCACCAAATGGACTACAGGCCTCTGCCAAAGGCCTGTGTCTCACATGTACTGCCAATGCATTTTATGTCATGGACACCCAAATAACAACATAACACACTCCACATAAGTCATATGCAAGGCCATGTGGACAAACCACAGTACCATGGCCACCATGTCCCACTGCATGAACTGTGGACCAACACCAAAACACAACTGTGATGAGGTGATAACCTTAGGGAAAATATCAGAGAATGTATGCATAATGTATGGAAGAGGATAGAATAATAGACGGGAGGTGAGACCATGGGCAGCATGGAATGTGCAAGGTCTGACACATACCTGTGTGCACACACTATCCCTGGCTGCAAACACATAAATGGGTGGCTACAAACCTGCCCGTACACCACAATGTGGTAATGTCCTGACTCATGGCCCCTGCCTCTGGGTAACCTGTGTGAATCTGTACAGCTGTGAGGTATTGTCACAGCAAGATAAGGCCATACTGTCATGTCGATGGATGTACAAGTATGGGAACCTCTGCCAGCACTGTACCAAGGTGCTGAACTGGATTCAAAGACCCAGCAGCAAGTGTCTGCAGCTCCTCCTCCAGAATGGCATAACTTACCATGAATATGTAGGGATCTGCCCACAATACCGGATACAGCTGCAGTCACCCTTGTCCCCCAGGACATCACTATGAGCAAGAATGTCCACCTGACAGTACTTGAGGACATAAAGCATCACAGTGTATAACAGCACACATGTCTGAATATCTCTGTTAACACCAGTACCATGTAGCAGAAGCAGCACAGACGCAGTCACCTACAGTACACTCTATCCCCTGCACAGTTTGTCCCCATATTGCCAAATGATCTATGGATACCCTGCAGAAACAGTTTTCTACCTGTAGGTGTACAACACAAAGGTCTGCACTGGAGTACAAGCTACCTGGAATGGATCCACACATTCAAAACAGAAGGGCATACTGGGCATGCTCACACACTTAAACAAATGAAGCCTATGTCTGCAAACAACAGTGGACCATACATATCTGACAATTGCAGATGTTAGTGCATACACTCCTCGGTATGCACCAGTCATGCTTTGCACACACATTGGATAGGAATGCTGACATATATTCAAGGACAAAACACTATAATAAGCCAAAAGTAGACATACATAGAAGTGTGGAAGAGAGTAAATGTGACAGAGAGCCATCCATCATGACGCCTGTCCCATCCAGCACACAGCCAAATGGCTACAACCACATGATATGTAAATGTCACTCATTGTAGAAATTAGCCACTGGTATCCATCAGCGTTACAGACTATGTGGTGCAAGTGCTAGCTGTGCAACATGACTGTACAAGGCAGTAGTCATCTAAGAGCTGTATACACGTACCTGCAGAATATAACCCTGCGTGTGCCTGCATGTGGTGTGATAACCTCTAGATGAATGGGTTATGGCCCATGCACACACACTGCCCCTCCTATAGCCCTACTATGACAAGCCTGCTGATGTCATCCACTTTTAAATACACCTTTGGGAATGGAGACGCCCAGTGATCTCTGTGGTGTGTCCTAAAACTGCGTAATGCTGTAGTGTGCTAACCCATTTAGGTATGAGTTCTAATCCCAGACATGGCAACAGTGTGTGTCTCTGTCTATGTAGGGAGAAATCCTTTTTAGGCTAGTCAACCTCACTACATTTCAAATGTCCTACTTTGGCAAGGCTGCTGATGTCATTCACTGTGAAATACACCTTTGGGAAAGATGTAGCCCAATAATCTCCATTGTGCGTCCTATAACTGCGTAATGCTGTAGTGTGATAAACTAGTTAGGTAGGAGTTCTACTCCCAGACATGGGAACTGTGTGTGTGTGTGTGTCTCTGTCTGTGTAGGGAGCAATGTTTTTAGGCTAGTCATGCTCACTACAATTCAAATTCCCTACTTTGGCAAGGCTGCTGATGTCATTCACTGTGAAATACACCTTTGGCAATGCTTTTGCCTAGTAACATCCATGACATGTCCTATAACTGCGTAAGGCTGTAGTGTGACAAACTAGCTATGTAGGAGTTCTAATCCCAGACATAGCAACTGTCTGTGTTTGTGTATCTCTGTCTGTGTAAGGAGCAATGCTTTTTAGGATAGTCATGCTCACTACAATTCAAATGCCCTACTTTGGCAAGGCTGCTGATGTCATTCACTGTGAAATACACCTTTGGGAAAAGTGCAGCCCAAAAATCTCCGTGGCACATCCTATAACTGCGTACTGCTGTAGTGTCATAAACTTGTTAAGTAGAAGTTCTAATCCCAGACATGGCAATTGTGTGTCTCTGTTTGTTTAGGGAGCAATGCTTTGTAGGCTAGTCACACTCAATTCAATTCAAATGACCTACTTTGGCAAGGCTGCTGATGTCATACACTGTGAAATACACCTTTGGGAAAAGTGTAGTCCAGTAATGTCTGTGGCGCATCCTACAACTACGTGCTGCTGTAGTATGATAAACTTGTTAGGTATGAGTTCTAATCCCAGACATGGCAACTGTGTGGGTGCGTGTCTGTGCAGGGAGCTATGCTTGTAAGGCTAGTCACACTCAGCACAATTCAAATTCCCTACTTTTGGAAGGCTACTGATGTCATTCACTGTGAAATACGCCTTTGGGAAAGTTGTGGTGCATCCTATAACTGTGTAATGCTGTAGTGTGATAAACTAGTTAGGTAGGAATTCTCATCCCAGATATGGCAATTGTGTGTGTGTGTGTTTGTTTGTGTGTGTGTGTGTGTGTGTGTGTGTGTGTGTGTGTGTGTGTGTATGTGTGTGTGTGTGTGTGTGTGTATGTGTGTGTGTGTGTGTGTGTGTGTGTGTGTGTGTGTGTGTGTGTGTGTGTGTGTGTGTGTGTGTGTAGGGAACAATGCTTTTTTGGCTAGTCACACTCACTACAATTCAAATGTCCTACTTTGGGAAGGCTGCTGATGTCATTCACTGTGAAATACACCTTTGGCAAAAGTGGAGCCCAGTAATTTCTGTGGAGCATCTCATAACTGTGTACTGCTGTTGTGTGATAAACTAGTTAGGTAGGAGTTCTAATCCCAGACATGGCAACTGTGTATGTGTGTGTATATGTCTCTCTGTGTAGGGAGCAATGTTTTTAGGCTAGTCACACGCACTACAATTAAAATGCCCTATTTTGGCATGGCTGCTGATGTCATTCACTGTGAAATACACCTTTGGGAAAAATATAGCCCAGTAATCTCTGTGGTGCATCCTGTAACAGAGTAATGCTGTAGTGTGATGTAGTACTATGGTAGGGGTTCTAGTCCCACACATGGCAAGTGTGGATGTTTGTGTGTGTGTTCCTTTGTTTGTGTAGAGTGCAATGCATTTTAGGCTAGTCACACTCACTACAGATCAAATGCCCTACTTTGTCAAGGCTGCTGATGTCATTCACTGTGAAATACACCTTTGGGAAAGGTGCACTCCAGTAATCTCTGTGCTGCATCCTATAACTGCATAGTGCTGTGGTGTAATAAACTAGTTAGGTAGGAGTTCTAATCCCAGACATGGCAGTTGTGTGTGTGTATTTATGTATGTATGTATGTGTCTGGGTTTGTCATTCGTATCCTGTGTGGAGGTGGCTGTAAGTGTGTAACAACTGGACCCATTGTGGTGTGGGTTTTGAAAATTTCTTATACGGTGGCCATATTATATGTCACAATGCCCACCTTACAGGTATAACAGATGTGAAATAGCCAAAAGGCTGGGGTGCCAATCCATACCTCTATATAAAACAACAAGGCCTGGTGAACAAAGTTAGCAACCCTTGTATTACCCAGAGAACACTCTCAACCCATGCCTCATACACAAACGCACTTGCCTATGCAACAACCGCTATGTTGGAAGTACCCTGCATATTGCCCACAGATAGTAACCATGGTGTGATTGCAGTGGACTACAGAGGGCAGTACAATATGCACATACATGCAGACAGTGCAGCTTCACTATGTTCCCCACTGGGCACCTGCAACACCTGTGGTGCCATCAAATGTGACCCACAAAGGACATACCATGCCTTAAACACATGCCCTGTATGAACAGATGACACTGACACCAGGGAATACCTGTATCATGCTATCAAGGTAGATGCAGGGTCAACCTGCTGTCCATTACCAGTTCCTGCCACATGAGTCCAGGACTGGCACATCTGATGATAACAATCTGTGTACACAACATGGGCCAGACACCCCAGGTACAGTTCAACATGTCACTGTACATGCATGTGGGATGTGTGCACATCCCAGACACTGTCCATGTCATGGACTTAAGAACACATACATGGCAAGCAATGCACAGCAATGGTCACACACAATAGCTGCCCAGGTGACAGGATGGTGAATACAATACCCACCTGTGTGGGCCAATCCAGACACTACACCCCTGAGCCACACTGCAGACCATTGTCATGTGGCCTGATGCCAAGGTATACTCATCACCTAGCCTTGTATAGACATCTGGCACAGTCGACCACTACAAACCTGTGAAGCAATGCACCCATGCATGTCAGTACTGGCACCCTGTGTCTGTGTGTGTGTGGTGTATGATGCTTTTGACCACATTCACACTCACTGCAACCCCCATTGGCATACTGAACCATGCTGTCTGATTTTGGATACCTCCACATACCCTTTGCCCATATAACCTTCGGATAACTCCCGTGTGCATGTGATACCTGAGCAGTACTGTATTGTGGCAAACTAACTAGTGAGGAGGTGTATTCCTGACCCTGCCAAGTGTGTCAATGTGTGTGGGTCCCTGAGTGAGTGTGGCTGTGTTGACAGTGACAACTGTTCATGCAAACAGGCATGTGTACTACACCTACTGTATAGCTACCATATCACTGTTGCAGATGTCACTCACCATCACATATATGTTTGGAAAGCTCCTTAACATGTAAGCTATGTGGCACATCCAATAACTGCACAGACATGTGATAGCAATACATAGTCTGTCAGGGTTTTGATATCCTGCACTGGTAGGTGTGTGACACAAACATGCTTTGGTTTTACTCTCCCACCCCCTCTCTGACTTATCTTTGCCTGTGTCTGTCTTTCTCACTTCCTCTCTGGTGGATGTGGAGACTTACACCTGCTTTGCTTAGGCAGCAGCATGGGTTTTGTAGGTGATGCTAATGATCAGCTGATGGCCTCTGCATTAATTGCAGCCCTTCTCTAGCTGATTGCATTTGGAGCAGCTGTGGTAACATTCCCATAAGCAATTGCATGGAAACACACTCCAATATCTAGGAACATCATGTTGGTGTTGGGCCTTTTCATTCACGATGAACAGGACCTAGATCTGTTGGTTGGCAAACAGCATCTCAGATGGATTGGAGATTTACCTCTAGCAACATACACAGTGGAAACAGGCCAACACACAGGAGGGGGATGTGCCTGACATAACTAAAGCATGTAAGTGTTGCTATTGTCCATTTGGAGTAATATTGGTTTAACAGGGTGTGTGTGGATATGGCTGCTTTACATGTTTTAATACCTGTCATGACAGTGCTATGTTTCTGAGGAAACCCCATCTGTAGGGTCATCTGCAGACTGGGCAGTATGTGGTGCCTTTTGTTTCTTGTGTTACTCACAGACCACCTATCTATGAACTGCAGAAGCATAGTGTGAGGATTGCAGTCAGCACATGGTGACAGACATGAGAGTTACTGATCTCATATCCCTCATAGGACATATGTCACAACAAACCCTGTTACAAAAGTAAATGTATGAGGTTATCACAGCAACATGTCAATATTGGCCGTGTGTTTGTGCCTCAGCCAGAAATCTGTAAACTTGTGTACATATGTCATGCAGTAAGAGGTGCATATGTCCTGTGCACCATAATTTATTGACATCATATCTGATAAGCCAGTTAGATATCAGTGGTTGTGGGTACAGTACTGTGATCTGTGTACTTAAGTTGATTGTCGACAGTGTGTGTATTGTGAATATGTACATTGGCCTGTGTACATACTGTGGTAGATGTCATGGTTCATGGTCCTGTTCTATATGATATTACATGCTGCTCCACTGTATGTTACCCTATTGGCTTACATGTTTGTAGGGCCAAACACACACATGTCCCATATCACAGACAGGCATCAGACCACACAATGCAGTGGCCCAGTATATGTAGGGTTAGTGTGTGAGTGGCACATATGAGGATGGTGTTGATCAGATAGTCCATATACTGTAATATTACACTAGCTACCATATTTGGCTGTGGCTGTGTTCACATTGGTTGTGGTTATGCACTTTCACACAGATGTCCGTTACTCTGTGCTGTGACATGCCTGTAGAGCCTGCTATATATGCAGGTACATGTGTATTCCCCCATAAGAAATGTAGGCCAGTGTTGTGTTAGTCTGCCTGTAGCCTGCATAGTGCTTTGTTACATGCCTAGCAGCTTAGTGTACTTACCCAGTGAGATGTTATGTCCAGATACTTGTCAGATGTACTGCTGCCAGGCCATCATAACAGTCATGTATGTCAGATGAAGCAGTGGGATGCTGTACAGATGTATGTCACTAACTAGTGGGTAGT
>NC_056746.1:1214877576-1214958465 GCF_019279795.1 Protopterus annectens
TGGCAGGTGGCAGGATACCACTGTACACACAACCCCTTAAACAACCCATCTCTCCTTGGACAATAGCTAAGTACACAGCTATGACCACCTGCAGAGATGTACCCCAGTACTGACACATATGTACATGTGCATGACTGAGTATAGTAGTGTCTGTGTGTTAGCACACCTGTATGTGGGAATTCCACGAGGGCCTTCACAACCACCCCAACACCCATTGCCATAACCAGATGTGGCTGCTGCTGTATGGGATATTACATGTACCCTGTTAAGCTCATCTCCATACCGGCTAAATGAGCCTTGCAGTAGCATCACAACAGTGTTGTACAAATGGGTCGATAGGCATGGTATACCCATTGTGTTCTGGCAAGTGTGTGTATGTGTGCATGTCTATTTATCTGTAGGGTACAGCATTCCAAGGCCACATACTCCTATTATAATACCCATTGCCACACAGTAGTATAGATAGTGTTGTTGCTGCCCATAGGTGAGGCATGACAATGCAATACCCTGCTACGCATGTGGCATGTGCATTAGATGCATATCCCTGTAGTACCACTGTTGGGATCTACAATGGGTTGTATCACAGTCATGGCCAATGTGTGATGGTGGATATGTCAGTGTGTCATCATGGGTTTCAGGGAGTACAATATCAATTGGGTGATGTGGGTGTTGTGTACACTGTCATTACATAACTAACACAACGCTGAGCAAAAAATGACCTTTATATCACAAACACAAAGCTTTCAGGTATTACACCCTTTCTCAATGCTTTAACACAGGTTCACTTAAAAACAGCTTTTAAATAGGAGCCATATAAATGCTGTTTTTAAGTGAACCTGTGATATAAAGGTCGTTTTTTGCTCAGCGTTGTGTTATTTATTGGATTTATCTTTACAGCGGTGTGTGTAGAAGTACACTGTCATTACATCAAGGTACATCCGGTATACGTCCCATGTACCACGTTATGGTTACCACTGTCACCATCAACCATACAGGCAATTGATACCACAATCCAGGCCAGTTATGCATGTGCTGTGTGCAGCCTACCTGTAACACATTGGACACAAGGGCAAGTTAGTTAGCAACGATAGGCCCAGGGCTTTTGGATGTGTGTCTGCCTGTTATGGGTCTGTTAATGTGTAAATGAAGGTATGTCACATTATGTATTGTACATATACACCCATTACATCCCCCATTAGCATACTATATATGTCTGTGGATGTTCTGCATGTAATGTAACCTGGGACACATCTCACCCTAAACGCTGTGTAGTGTGTGCAATGGAAGCCACACACTTCAGTATCACTACATACCTAGGTAGGGGTCTGGTCCCAGTGTTGCCAAGTAATAGTGTACATGTATGTGGATGGGTCTACATCAAGTTGCAGATTATACATGCCCCAGCGGGTCACCTGTCCATGTGACACAGGCAATAACTGTTATACAAACCTGTGACATGTGTTAAACTGTACCCCAGATATGTCACAGCCATGGTGTCACCACAGTGCCATACCCTGTTGTGGAATATGACTGCAGACCATCCTCATGCTGACACATGTACACCTGCAACACAAATGGATAACATTATAGAGACCACAATCAACCAGTGTTACTAGCAGCTATAATGCATCATTGTTGGATATCTACACTACCTGACATATATGCATTACAAATTACTCCTTACAACATGTTACAGTGCAGTATTGTGGTACACTGTCGTGCAGTCACCGTCTGCATCAGAACCATATTAGCCTGTCCCTGCATCGATGGTATGGATGACAGGGATGTGGCACAGCTATCATCATATGCACAGGGTGTGTTGCTGGTTTGCCAGAGGCCGAGGGTGGGCCATACATTTGACACCATGTGTGTGGATGAGGGGTGTACTGAGGTAAACTGGGCATGGTGATGTGGTGTGTGTAGGTATGGGGTTGCCCTAGGTGTGTTTGACTAGTGTGTGGGTATGCATACACACAGTTCTGCCATGGGGCTGCCCTACACAGGTTTTTATGGACAGCTGTAGACCATACCCGGCAGGGTGTGCAGTTCGCTGCCTCCGGGCATGGACACATGGACTGTGCCTGCCAGAGGTTCCATTGGCTTGTCCATGTACAGGCCTCAATGTGTTACTCTCACCTGATGATGACAAATGTCTGCTGGTACCAGGTCCCTCCTGGGACTTGCCAGGACCATGTGCTCGTGGCCTGCTGTTGTGTGGACAGCACCCCCCCTGCAGTGCTGGAGCTGAAACTGCCACAACAGGAGCCCCTTGGTTTCTTACCACGTCCACACTGACTGCCAGCTGTTCGCGTTGCTGGCCTACATCCATGCAGCCATCGCCGCACTCCCACCACATGTTCAAGCATGGACAGACGACGGTCGATGAGAGCCATCATCTCACCAGACCATCTATCCATGAACTCAGTTAATGCATGGATGGCACCAGCCAGTTCATGGGCGTTGTCACTTGCAGATGTGACAGCAGACCTCTGCAGCCTCAGGCCCTGTCTGCTATAATGTTCTATACATGCCTGTGCCACCATGACAGCCTGAAACTTGCACATGCTGGTGCCAGCTGTGTCACCTCTGCCAAGGGCATGATGTCCAGCGGCCCTACCAGGAGCACCCTGAGACATCTGCCTATGTGGTGCTATGTTGGACATCCTGCTATTACTGCTGTGATCAGACACAGTAGGCATGGTTACCACACTTTCCTGTGCACTGCCACCAAACACCAGCTGTCCCTCTGCTATGGCCATTGGTGATGGGGTATGTATAGGCACTGAAAATGCGTGTGGGGTTGGGGTGGTTAAAAGGGGGATATCAAACGATGGTGCTGTTTTGGCACCTGACAACCCCACCTGTGCCTCAACAGTACTATCATCATCTTCTGTGTCTGTATGGACACCAACATCACATTGCATGCAGGAGGGACCCTGACTCACCTCGCCACCTGTGGGGGAAAACAATAAATACACTTTAAAACCTGTACAGCATTGCCTAACAGTACACACACACACACACACACACACACACACACACACACACACACACACACACACACACACACACACACACACACACACACACACACACACACACACCACCATAATCCCTACCTGTCGATGACTTTACAGACAGCCCCAAATATATTTCCATGTGTTCCTCATCCTGCATCACACTTGGTAACATACACACATTGATACCACTCATTAACATATCAGTCCTCTAAATGCCTAGACAAGTAATCACAACACAAGCTCTTACACTGACAACCATTATAGCATACCATGGCTATGGGGGCTGTACACACCCTTATTGATATGACACACCCATCCTTGATCTGCCATGGGACCACATCACTGCATATCTTAACAGTACATGAGCCCAATATGTGACATATGCCCTGTAATTTCACATGCAGTGTCTACAGAATGTGTTAGGTGTGCGGATGCTGACTGCAATGCATACACTCCATGTGGGCTTATGTGTGCATACCTTTATCATGACAGATTGTTGCACCTATTGTTATGTGTACTACAGCAGTCACTACTCCTGGCAGGGGTATACTAGCGTGGGACATCTGCATTTACCAGTGTATGTTCAGTCTGTCCTACACATGTGCCCCTAATCTGCATGATTGCAAGGTCTACCCATGTGCACATCCCTAGGTGTTCACACACTGCCGTCACTATTGCTGTGGGGGTAGGGTGACATCTGCTACAATTCCTGAACCTGACTATGTGCAGATACAGCCATTCTTAGCATCCTTAGGGTCCCTGCTGCATTGCAGTGGTATGTCATGCTGACACCCCCCTCCTTCAGCCTTTTTGCAGATGCATGACAAGTAAGGCCTACACATGTGTGTCACTTTGCAGTGTGCCATATACTGAACACCACATGTTGCAGCCTAGTCCCAGCTGATAATGTGGACCACGGTAATGCCTTATGCCATAGTGTAACCTTGCAACAGTTGCCATTGTCCTATAGGTATATACACTGGTGTTGCACTGTATATGGGTGTTGTTCCAAACATGTCCGTATTATAGGCCATGTCTCCCAAAATTATGTTACATTCCACAATGACAGGATGTTAGTTATCATGCAGGTGTCTGACCCATCAAGGTCACTACTGTGATACCATGCAATTAACAGCAACAATATGTGCTCATATACAACATGCATTCTGGGTAGGTGTGTTAGATGTGTGCATGAAATATACCATTGCCATTACATGCCCGGTGTATTGGCAAGCATCTACATAAACCATACTCACCAGCTACAGGCTGCTGCCTTGGTGGTATCCCAGAGGGACCTACATAAGAGGGTGAGAGATGCAAAGTCAGTGGCCAACTGTGACATTGCTACAGGGTGGGTGCAGCATTACAATACATCAACAGTAAATGTCCACAATACTACCACATATGCACGTCTGTTTATCACTACTATTCAGCAACAAAATATATCTATGACATGTCAGATATGCATGATCTACCTGTACCAATGCAGATGTATACACAACAGTGGTCTAC
Organism: Protopterus annectens; assembly: GCF_019279795.1. Taxonomy (NCBI): domain Eukaryota; kingdom Metazoa; phylum Chordata; order Ceratodontiformes; family Protopteridae; genus Protopterus; species Protopterus annectens. The sequence continues at coordinate 1,214,882,109 of NC_056746.1, forward strand.
TGATGTGCCCTGTGGCCTTACCTGCATGCTCCTTGGCAGGTGTGTGGGTGGCACCCACCTCCACAAATGTGTGTGGCAGTTGGTGGCTATGTGGATGGGCAGGTGCGACGAGGCTGGATAGGAGCTCCTCCACATATGTCAGTGGGGATTGGATTGCATGCCCCCCCCCCCCGTGGTGAGGTGATCCCCCTCGGACTGCAGCAGCACACCGACAGGCATTGCGAAGCAGGTCAGAACAATGATGCCGGACCTGCTCATAACTGCGGTTGTGCAGTCCAACATAAATGACCCTGTGGACTAGGTCATTCTACAGGGCGGTCCACTCCTGCTGATTATGGGTGGCCCAGCCAAACAAGACTGCATAGTGCTGTATGCGCTTGTTCAGCAGAATGTCATTTTCAGCTGCTGTGTATGCTGGCAGCCTTCCATGGGACATCGTGCCGGAAAGACATAAAGATGGGCACAGGTGTGAGCAAGTCATGCAGCAAGGTTACCACAGTTCTTAATACACATCACTGTCACCCCCCACCATATCAGCAACTACAGACTGTACACACAACTCAATAGGTATGGCTAAAGCATACCTACCAGTGGGGCAGATATTGTACTCTACCACGCTTTGTGCAATGTGTTTGTAGCCATGTTCCCTGTGTGGACACTATCATTGCTGGCCTGTTACAGACTATTCACCTGCATGCCATTACCAGGGCCACAATGGATCCATATATGCCTGTGGTATGCTTGCTATGTGTTTGCTGCACATCTGACATTCTGTGTTATTGAAGTTATCTATGCATGCTGTTGGACATGTTCCAGGATTGTGTAGACTATTACTACCAACATATGTTCTATAACAGTGACACAGTAGCATGTATATGTACTTATTGGCCAGCAGAACCACCTCTCCAGACTCATCTACTCATGTTACCAGGCCACATCACATGTGTGACCCACCCTGGAGCCTCCTCATGTACTGGTCCAGCAATACTGTCAGGTGGAACTAACTCAGGGGATGCTGTGCCCCCCTGGGGGCACACACAGACATGTTCCTGTCCCCTGAGGTCAAGTCTAGGGTCCGTCCCATAATGGGCTCCACAGACACATGTGGGATGTGCTACATCACCTTGAGGCACCCAGTAGACATTCTCAAGGCACACATGCTCCTCCTGCTCAGCCTCCAGGACAGGAAGCTTCGGGACATGGACTGCTGTTGTGAGTAGCATTGGGTGGGAGGCTTGTTACCACTGAGTCCATATTGGGACCCATGGGGCATCCACATCACAGACCACACACACTATCCAGGGTGTTTACCTACCACATGTGTCACATACCACCACTGTAGGCTGCCCTCTATATCTACCAACCCTGACCACCTCCACAACTATACCTGCCATACATCCCTATATACCCATTCCATATTTCACAGACAAGGGCATTGTGGTCCCAAAAAGGGGTTCACATGTGACATACCTGTCCATGTTGCACACACTGACAGCAGTAGATATCTGTGTGTATTGCTATGTGTGCTGTTTCCTCGCAGATAGCATGCAGCACTGAGGTGGTAATATAGGGGACATGTATTTACATACATATATGTTTGTGTGTGTGTTTGTATATATGTGTAGATATGGGCATATAGGTATATATCTATATATGTGTAGATATATATGATGTATATATATATATATATATATATATATATATATATATATATATATATATATATCTACACGTGTGTTCATATATATGTCTACACATGGGTATCTGTATTTTTGTGGACATACATGTATATATATATATATATATATATATATATATATATATATATATATATATATATATGTTTGTGTGTGTGTGTGTGTGTGTGTGTGTGTACACATATGCATACCTATATGTGGGGTACATTCAGACATCAGGTCCACAATCTCACAACACCTTCCTGTACAGCTGCACTGTTCTGCCTTGCTGCAGCACAGACATGTGCCACATATGGACACAGCCTGACATTAGGGGGGTATATGTTTGGCCAAATTGCAGGTAACCCTATTACACACCTATGGCATTCTTGCAAGCTACAATACAGGTTAACCTGAGTATCCTGCAAGAGGTGGGCTGTAGAACCCACATGTCTATCATTATGGCATTACTTGCACCACCAGCTATTAGCCACAGTAATATACATACATCCCATTACACAAATCACACTATGATGGCTTACATCTTATCAGTCAGTGCTGCTCTGCAGGGTTGATGGGTATGGCCAACTACCCACAGGGATAGACTCTATTATCCGGGCAGTTGTTCAGCTGAACATCATTACAACAACAACACCTGAAGGCACATATAAATGATTCCACATCATCTATCCCATTATTATGGACCAAGTACTACAGTCAATTACATGCATATATACTTCCCATACCTGTTCTGGGAATGAAGTCTCTTCTGGATGGTTTGGTTGATGTTTTTTTTGTTTGGTTGTTTGTTTGTGCCTTACATGTACTCTCTCTCTCTCTCTCTCTCTCTCTCTCTCAGTCTCGCTACAGTAAATGGAATGAGCTGCTTTGCATAGATTGCAACATGGATTTTGTAGGTGCATGATCAGGTGATGGCCTCTGCACCAATCAGTGTCCTCCACTTGCTACCTGCATGCAGCATGCTCTGCAGTACTTTCAATTACCACTGTCATGGCAACCAACTACTTTAAATCCCTACATCATGTGGACGTGGTTCCTTTGCCTTTCCTGTATGATGGACATCCTTCTTGTGTGTGGGCAGCAGTGTTACAGACAGCAGGTAGCAATACCTCTTACAGGAGAACCTGCACACTCAGGCCAGCTGCATATTTGTAGGAGGATCCAGAACTACAGACAGAGTGTGAGTAGTGTTGTTGTATGCATTGTATAGCACCGGTGTTACAGGGCTTGTGTGTACATACTAGTTTAACTTGGAATGCAGTCTGTCTGCACAGTTCTCAATGGTGGGCCTAGCCACTTGATGGCCAGAGGTGTGCCTATTATGTTTTCTCTGACCACCACACAGTTCTTGTGTCAGATATATCACTGACAGTGTGTGTGTTGAGTACTCTCAGTACATGGCTACATCCATTTCTGTTTCTAACTTCATATTACTGACTAAGGGTATGTTGCAGACTACCCTGTAACACCAGCAACTTGCTTAGTGTATGACAACAGTTTTACACATATGGGCCTGTGTTCCAGCCTCTGTCCTCCACCTACATACCAAGATTTGCACATATGACATGCTGTCAGGGGTTGTTATTTAGTGGGCTGTGAGTATGTCATGCTGCTATTCCTGCCATCAGTCCACTGCTGTTGTGTCCCTCACACATATTGTGTCATTGGGTCCATATATGTGTGGGCTTCACTTACACAATACATGTGTGCCCGTATGCACTCCAGTGGCCAGTGTATGTAACAGTGGTATATGGCCCTGTATTATTGAGTCTGGGGGGGGGTGCACCATAACTAACCTAGTCTGTTACACATGTGGGGGTATCAGGGGTAAGCTGCCTTAAGGAATCTGGATGTACATTACCATACAATTCACCTTGGGTAAATGCAGGCCTACTGTTTCCTGCCATACAGGCTGTTCTCTTTGTCACTGTGATTGTGATGGTGTCAGTTATGCCTTGTTATGTAACAGATACATCCCATTGTGTCAACTGAGGTCTTTATACAATAGGGATTGTATACAGAGTGTAGACAGAGGCTGCTGGACTATACATCTGCATTACTTACTGTTGATTGAATGGTATCCTGTGGCCAGTCTGTCTTTATTATTGCACTACTTGAAGGCCTTGGCCTGGACAGCAACATATGTAAACCTTTCCAGACTACTTTATTAATATAACTGTTTCACAGTTGCATTACTCTGTTTATATACATGTCAGTGTCTAAACAGCTACTTGACATGGCATATACAACTGTAATAGTACAGAAATAAATCTTTCCCAAGTATGCAAACCTGTGTGTGGTGTTATATCCTGTGACCTCTCTGTGGGTATATGTTGCAGGCAACAATTGTCATCTGTATGGGTGGCTCATACAGTGTCCAGTTGGTAAGGTGGCAACTGTAGGCATAGTAGCTGTTCCGTTTTGTGTGTACCTTCTACATATGTATCTTCCTATTCATATCTCAGTGTGTATATGTGTAGTTACATATATATCTATATATATGTATATATATATATATATATATATATATATATATGTGTGTGTGTGTATCTGCATATATGTCTGTGTATATGTATCCTAGGAATGTTGATTGCTTCCACATTGTACATTTCCTATGGTAACCAGACTGTGCTGCATGATATGTTACTGATACCAGCCTGACATCATACAGGTGGTATGGAGTACTGTTAACATGCTGTGTCCATGTTGTGTCAGGTCCTGGTTATGGGATCTGCAAAAGTTGGTATTGTATTGCAGGGCAGATGTGCTTGGCTGTGGGGGGGGGGGGGATATCTGTACGTACAAGATATATGTTATTTGGGCCCTCTCAACCCCATTAAAGGGGCATGTGGACATATATGTTTTTGTTCTGTTCCCTTTTATATCTATAGATGTATGTCTGTATATACCTATATAGATATATATTTATGCTTACACACACACATAGATATATATAGATATATATATATATATATATATATATATATATATATATTGCTATATATATATATATATATATATATATATATATATATATATATATATATATATATATATACAGAGAGAGACATATAGATGGAGACATATATATCTAAAGATGTATGCATATGTATGTATATATGTTTATATATATATATATATATATATATATATATATATATATATATATATATATATATATATGCGTGTGTGTGTGTGTGTGTGTGTGTGTGTGTGTGTGTGTGTGTGTGTGTGTGCGTATATATATATATATATATATATATATATATATATATATATATATATATGACAACAGTTTTACACATATGGGCCTGTGTTCCAGCCTCTGTCCTCCACCTACATACCAAGATTTGCACATATGACATGCTGTCAGGGGTTATTTAGTGGGCTGTGAGTATGTCATGCTGCTATTCCTGCCATCAGTCCACTATATATATGTATATGGTTCTACTTCATATGATCGAAAGCTCATATGATCGACACTCATTTTACCGACATCAAAACACCTAAAGCTCAAAACACCGAAAACACATTTGGTCGAAACTCATAATATCGACACATGAAATTCAAAGCATTATGCCCTTTCCCCACTGTAGAGCGTCCCTGGTGTTAGAATAAATAGGTGGGTGTGGGGGCATCTTTGCATTGTCATTTTTGTTATAACTATCCACATGTATGTTTAAAACTTATGCATGTGGGGGGCTTTGCCCCCCACACCCCCCATGTGGGGGGCTGTGCCCCCCCACACACACCCTATCTATTTGTTCTAACTCAAGGGTCATGCTTCAATGGGGAAAAGGCATAATGCTTTGAATTTCATTTGTCGATGTTATGAGTTTCGACCAAATGAGTTTTCGGTGTTTTTGAGCTTTAGGTGTGATGGTGTTGGTGAAATGAGTGTTGATCATATGAGCTTTCGATCATATGAAGTAGACCCATATATATATATATATATATATATATATATATATATGTACATACATACATACATACATACACACACACACATACACACACACACACATACAAACACACACACACACACACACACACACACATACATCTACATGTTGAAATACATTTCCTGTACTTTTGAATGACTGGGCTGGATGATATGTTTGTGAAAACATCAGGATTATGTGTATGTGACATGGCTTAGTGATAAATCATTTTAGCTATGATATGCAGGGTCCTGGGTTCGAGCATTGCAAAAGTTGTTTATTTTGTTGCTGGGCAGAACAAGGGCCATTGGATACAGAGTGATTAAGGCACTTTTAAGCAGTTGTAAGCCGGTTTGTGTGGAGGTAAGCACTGCTAACTTCCGGTTACAGTTTCATATTCTCAGTTAGCTTTTAAATTGCTTAACCTGTGTAGGCATTGCTTACCCCCACGCAAACAAGCTTAAACCCACTTACTGCTGCTTAAAAGTGCTTATTCCCACTTACCCTGCACTCATTTCTTTAAAAGAAAAGAAAAAAAGGGTTGATAGGAAAGTGGTTAAAAAGAGGAACAAAGAGGGAAAGACAGTGGGGAAGATAGCTAGGGATTTGCAGGAGGGTGTATGGAAGGTTCATAGCTGCCCATTTCTTCTACAGTAGCAGCTGTGCATATGCACTAAATTTGGAGGTAGATTTGGACACTCAAACCCCTGAGAGAGGGGTGAGGACAACAATAATATGCTGTGATGCCAATTAGACCAGATTACATATGTCCAGTGGACACATGTGCGAAATAGACAGTTATGTATGGGGCGAGACTTTTTTGGAGGGAAGAGATTGCCCTTTTTTTTTCAGGTGAGAGTGGGATGTTGGGGAGGGATAGTAGGTATATTTGGGGAGGTAAGTTGGGTAGTTTAACAGATGAGACAATTAAGAAGCATACAAGGGCGGCATATGACACATGTGGGGGGTAAACACCTTGATGGATAGGGGTGTTGGGAAATCGGAAGCCCATGAGCTCCCTAGTGAAAACAGTGAGACTGAAACCCCACCCATGGGCAGTCACTATTGCACCTTCACAGCCTCGAAGGTGGCTGTGTTGGGGGCTGAGTCAGAGAGCCAGGCCAACCCTCTAGTCACAGCACGCAGCCCTTGAGCTGGCATAGAAGATCTCCAAGCTGCTGATTGAGCTCTCTATGCACCACGACCCGGAACTGGCCACGGGTGACACCTTCCTGTCTGCGCCCACTCCTGGGGGGGCATGCCCCATCCCCTGAGCCGGTTCCCCCCGAAGGTGGTGTAGGACCAACAGACGATGAGGTCCCAGGTTGGGCCCCAGATGTGCTGGTGCCCAGTTCCACGGCCAGCTGAGGTGGGACAGGTGGGTCCGCTGGGATCCGCATTCCCATATGTGCTATGGTGTTTATGGTGTGTTAACATATATGGGTTAGTAATAGTCAACACATTCCAGGGTTAGATATAACAGCATACATATATATTCCCATTAACCCAAACATCAGATATGGAGCAGTTGCACAGCAAGCGGAACACATGCATATATGGGACCACAGTGGTAATAACAGCATGCAGATACATTGATGGCACCATGCCACCAATGTTGGAGTATTTCAACATAGCACATGCATAGAAACAGATTTAAATAATTATCAGCCAATAGGACATTTGTCCCAACATAACAGTGGAGTCATCACGTACCAGTTGAGGTGGGTATTTAGTGTATTGTTGGAGATATGGAGGAAGGGAGAGAAAGATGTCAATTAACTAGTATATTCCTGTAGTTCACATTACTTTCCTAGTCAGTGCTGTTATCTGTACATTATAAGTATTACTCCACTACCCTATTGCTTAGTTTGGACAGTGATATGGCTGTCAACATCTTTGTACATAAACTGGTTTTACCTGCAGTATACACCTCTTACCTGGTATACCTGTGGAGGAATTATTTGTTAACACTAACTGTTTCTGCACATACTCCCAGATTCCAGATTGATGTTCTGCACGTACCTGTCCATCTCTTTTTGCACAGACTCTGGCCATGTCTTGACCACATGCAGGTGAACCAGGACATATGTAGACTATTGCCCTCTTCAACCTTTAGTGACTTACAACACTCTTATACAGGATTTCCTAGACAGGTATATTATGTAGCACAGTGTGGGTGACAGTGATCCATGATACCTTATTATTCAGAGCAACTGCAACACTCACAATTCCATACAGTACCAGAGTAAACAGTACCAGTACAGGGTATCAAGCTTTTATTTCTCGGTACAGTGTTTGTATCTGACGTACCTGTGGGAGCAATGTTTGTTAACACTACCTGTATGTTGCCACACAAAGTACCAGATTTCACATTAGTATTATGCACGTACATCTCACTCTATTACTGTACACACTCTGGTCACAGCTTGACAACATGGGGGTGTAGATAGGACATACTTGGCTTATTACTCTCATAACAGTTTGGGAAGATGCTACAGTGACAGGTTTGTTCTCATAGATGTGTGACAATCAGTTATATTTCTTGTTTGCTGCCTATATGCCTGGGATCATCCTACTGATTTCCCAGGGGGACAGAGTGACAGGCAGCAGATATGGGCCAATTTACTGGACATTATGGACTTATCAGTATAGTTGTGGGGTATGATTCTATATGCAGACTACTACCACTCCCAGGATTCAAACCATGGCTCTGTGTGCTAAAAATACAACAGTTCACGTCTCAATTGCATGTGCTATTTGGATTTTGTTGTCTTTTCTTTCACTGTTTTCTGTCTATGTCTCTCTCAATCTCAATGGATTACACCAGTCATATACAGACATTCCTACACATTCTATTTATGTTGCACAGTGTGGGTAGCACTGTTTAATACAACAGTACTATTAAGTGATTGCAAATCTACATTATCATATGATACCAGAGTATACACATGCAGTCCAGAAGTTAAACGTTTATTGTCAGGCTATTATGCTTTTATTTACATACAAACTATATGAGACTCCTCCTGCCATATTCTCCATTGTATGCAGTACTCACCTTAAACAATACAGGTTTTATACTGGCAATTAACTTACTAATGCTTTTAGATTTATTACCTATGATTATGCAAGAATATTACTAACCTGCTTCACATCACAACCTTTGCAGGCAACATCCATGGGCCTCCTAGTGTGTGGTCTGCTCACCTGCCACTGTGAAGGACATAAGAGGAATATTTAGCCATACCTATCCATAATATACATGAGCTGGCAATTATTAAACGGGTAGTAGAGTGATACTTACACACAGCTGGGACAACAACTGCCGTCCTAGCCTCTTGGATCCACTGATCCAAGAGATCCCCCTTACACTGCTTCAGGTCAGCATAATGATGCCTGATCTACTCACCAGTTCAGGGTATGCCAGTGGCACTGGTGAGGTCACGGGCAAGACATTCCCAGGCTTCTGCCTTATATTGGGAACCCTGGTACTGGTCCTGCAGCAGTCTCTGCTCATGGCCTTTGACAAGGAGTCCTGCCATGACTCTGGACTCCTGGATGCCCCAGCACTGTACCCGGAAACACACTCCCTCTCCCCTTTCTGACATGGTGCCTGCAAGGGGAAGCTACAACCAGTTATGAGATGTATTCCCATCTGTTGGGTTTAAGTAGGGCCAAATTCCCACACTTTGTCATGATTGGCCAGTTTTGAAAAGGCTAAGCTATGGGCAAACCTACTTACCTATGGCTGATATTGTTTAAAGGGGTATACCACTGGGAAAATTAAGTTAGCTGGCCTACACATTTCTTACACCAACTAAGCTGGCCTGTGCACTGTTTAGTGTTGCTTAATATTTACTTTGCATTATATTTGCTTTTTGGCATTGATTTATTATTCATTACATCTTATATATATATATATATATATATATGTCTGGTATCCATGATTCATGTGTACATACACTGTATGGGGTCCTTGTGTTTAATAGGGGACTTCAACACTCTATTACAATTACACCTCACATCTGGCTTACTTTTGTACTCCAGTTCACATATTTATGTTATGTAGTAGGTTATGGAACATATGATTGTATACTGATTCCTTTCACATGTTCAGTTCGATTTTACTACAGTGAGGATTTGTTTGGTGATACCTCATTCTTATGTACTGCTGTGATGGCTTAGTGGTTAACTACTGTGACTATAGTGTATAGGGTCCTGGGTTCAAGACCTGCAGGGCTGTTTATTTTGTTGCTGGGCAGAACAGCGGCTGTTGGTTACAGAGTGAGTAGGGCACTTTTAAGCACTTGTAAGCGGGTTTGCATGAGGTTAAGCACTGCTAACCTTCAGTTAAATATGCTTACAGAGAGTTAGCTTCAATATTGCTTAACCTGTGTGCCCATTGCTTACCCCCATGCAAACTGGCTTAAATCCGCTTACTAGTGCTTACATATGCTTAATCCTGCTTACTACTGCTTAGTAGTGCTTACACTTGCTTACTAGTGCTTACTCCCGCTTACCACTGCACTAATTTAGACAGTAATGTCTAATGGTTCTTGGGAAGGTAAGGGATTTGGAAGCTGTATGGAATTATCATTCATTACACATTTTACCTTCCATTTGTATCCCTGATTCCTGTGATTATCTGTGGACTTTGCAACATTATGACACTGACACCTCACATCTGCATTTATTGCAGTACTCCAGTTCACAAATATATGTTATTTAGTAGGTTATGTAACTACAAATATTGATCAAAATGTGATTTGACACAGGTAATGGAATGTACTGCAGTGGAAATCGAACCGGGAATGATTGCTCATAAGGAGAATAATCTGCCCACTACACTATTGCTATACTGCTTAATTTGCATATATCTTCCTTTTTAATCCTCTTCTGCCATTTAAGCTGCATTAACCGTAGCTAGGCGATAGACAAACCCGTGCACCTACAGTTAAATCTAATCTGTTTCATAAAAAAAAGTATCTTTATATTGTTTGTGTTTACTATTGCTCTTGTACACATGGGGGATGTTGCTGGGTGTATGTGGACACATATGAGCAGTCTTGTTCATTCTTTTAGGGCTTTCTGCTGTTCTTCATTGCAAGGGCATGTATATTCTGAGAACTCTATTCTCAGACAAATCCCCTGCACTCTTCCACACTCCGTGTAAGATTAGGAGCTCAAGCAGCACACCTTCATTAATATGCATGGTATGCTGCTGTCCTGCTCCTAAAGGCCACTTCCATGCAGGACTAAGCTAGTCCTACACGGAAGATTAATAAATCCGGGGGACAGTCTCTTAAATGTATTGTTTAACTTTAGAAGCAATAGATTACCAAGAATATCATAGTCCTTCTTCAAGTTTAGTTTTGTGTTTTCAGTTCTTGGTTACAGTATTCTTCTTGGCTGTTGTCTTCTGCTTCTCTGTAACTAAAGTTCCTGTATCTCTTAGTCAGCAGCTGTAACAGCCTTCTCATTAAAGGCCCCAACTTTGTCTCCTTTCTAGGTCTGTCTGTGTCCAGTCACCAGTCTCTTCTCAGAGCAGGAGAGGCTGGCAGTTAGGCACAGACATTAGACAGATCAATGAGCCTACAGACAGAAAAGTTCAGGGGAGCCCACTAGAGTAGTAAGAAGTTGTCGCCTACTGATTTCAGTCAGGCTTTTTTTTCTGTGGCACTCTGAGGCAAATATGCCATAGCTACTGTGGTCTGCCTTTCATTTACCCACTGTACATGTAATACTGTTTCAGCGTGCATTTCGTATTCTAGGTTCCTGTGAGTTGCAAACCCAGTTTCTTGGACTGCAATCTTTCTTTGTCTCAGATCTCAGCATTTGAAAATTGACCATACCTGTAGACGATTCTTCTTAAGTTTTTGTCATCCATAATATAAGCCGAACGACCTATAAAAAGGTTTATTTTCATTATGACCCTGCTTCGAAAAAACCTTCCCCTTTGAGTTAATATCACTAGAGTAACCTTTGCACTCTATGTTCCACTTTTTGAAGCAATAATGTCAGCTTGCCTGTCACTGTGGCCTTTGCCGAGGACTGCATTTGTACTGCCACATTCCTGTCTCCATTCTCAACAAACTTTGGCTTTGAAAAAAAGATTCATTATTTAAAAAAACTCTGCAATAGTTTCCAAAGTTTTTGTTTTTCATTGTACTGCTCAGTTTGAAGTACATCAGATCACAAACCATAGACTCATAGAATGTACAAGACACCTGGCCCATCTGCCCATTTATTCCTTTCCAACACCTGTGCTTAGACCTTACCTCCTTTTTCAGAAAAACAGGCCAGTAATACCAGAGGGTGAATTTATGAATACCCATCCAACTACCTAATTTCTTTTTAAAGGAATATAATGTGTTGCACTGTTGATCTGGAGAAGAAGTTTGTTCCAGAAAATGGATATCATTGGTAAACAAATCTGTCTCTCCTCCATGAATTGTTAAGTTGTTGCAGAAGGCTCAAATCTCTTGTTTTTAGTGTTCACTGGAGTGTTTGTTTTATGTGAAAAAGAAGTTTTGGACTGCCAGCTCCTTAATGGCCTGAAACTAACTTGTTTTCAAACTATTGGCCCATTAAACATTGTTTCATTATCTGGCTCACACCAGAGTGGTGCATTATTTATGCTTCTATTTCCTTTCATTTGTACTTTCAGCTTTTACTCTTGGCCGAAGTTGCAACATTTCCCAATGTTTTTGTAGTGCTTACCTTTTGCATTTGTACTGCCAACCCTTTGCTTTTAATTTGAGCTGCAGTTTTTGCAACTATTTTTTATTGTCTACTTGTTTTTAAAGAATAATTACTTTAACTTTACATTGAGTTACGCACCCTTTACATGACTCATTTGTTTACTACAATCATTCACAGAAGCCATCCACTTACACTGTGGACTCTATTTTTCCACCAAAATGTTGCCATATATTGCTTTCTAAGACAGTGTCCCATGCCTTTGGGCTTTATATCAGATATCATATCACTCAGAGACTCCTTTTCCATCACAAACTTTATAACCCTAACAGGCTCTGTACCAATAATTTGTTCATTGACTTCATCAAATTCGTTTGTATCGGAGTCAGGGCTTTCATTCTAAACTCTAATTCAGACAGATCCATTAGAACCCACAATGTCTCTGTTTTATTGCATTGTACTGTAAAAGTATCCTTGCTCTTTACAACCTATGGCTTTATTTTATCATCCTACCTTACCAAACTTATACCACCATAATGTCCCATTGCATTCAACTTTGTATAAACATAGGTAGACAGTTTGCTAAGATACTCACATCCTTTCAAGTTTGGCTACAAGTTTTCTTTTATTTTCTGCTGTTCAGTGACAATTAATATTTTTTTCTGACCCTCGAGGAAATTAGCCATCACATGTTTTGGTATTTCCTTTTCTTCCAGCACACTTCCATAGTTTACAGTCCCCTGCTGTTTATCTTACTCAAGCTTTTGCTAAAAGTCACTTTTCAATCTAATTTAGATCATCAGTTTGTTTATCAGTCTTAACTTGTAGTACTTCAATCTGTTTGAATAACTTTGTTTCAAAGGTATAGACAGAAATGCATATGTTCTACTCCAATATCATATAAATGCTTAGCATTGCCCACCCTTCATTTGAAAATGTACTCAGCCTTCAAAATGTTGCCCATGTACAAATAGAAATGGGACAAATTATTGTCAGCTGTTGCCACCTTTAACCACAAAAGGTTTATTTGGAAGTACATTCCTCTCATGTAAGTATGTTTGGTCTAGATCAGTACTGCAAATATTAGCTTACACAGCTTTAAAAGTTTTGTCATCTTTGAGTAATATAGCTTCCAAGAGATGCCTAGAAAAAATATACTCATTTGAGTACAGTGAGTATGCCTAGCTATACCCTTGCTTTTTCTCAATACTATTTTCAGGAATATTCACTTTTTCTTATATATTTTAAGTATCCCTCTGCTCAAACTCATGGCCTCTTTTTTTCCCAGTGCCTCAACTTGTTTTATAAGTTCTCACGGACTTTTAGTCAAGACTCTTTATTTGTCTATTTAACCATGTACCAACTTGTTCCAATAGCTCAAGATATTTTTATAAACAAGCCACTCATCTATTGTCCTACTTTGTCCTTCAGTTTTGCTTGATTAAATATTAATATGTTGTGACCTTCTTGAAAACAAAACACCTTATTTTTAATTTCTTTCAGTTCACTAATATGTGCCCCCCCCCCCCCCCACTGAAACAAGTATTGTTTATTTTAAGGGATCATCTGCTGTAGTCTGACAATTTCAGCAACACCACTCTCCACAATTGTCCTGCAATTCAGCATTTTCAGTAAATTGGCTTTGACGAACCTTTACATATACTTAACCTCCTGCCTCAGAGAGAGGTCAAACTGCTTTAAAACTTTTCCTGTTTTATCAAATAGCATCTTGCTTTTCAGTCAGAGCACTATCTGCCCCTCCCACCCAAGATAATGTTCTAGCCTCATTTTATACTAAGTGATGATCTAACCATTCATATTTGCAGTTCCTGTTAGATTTCCTTTATAACATTTGTTTATTTTTTCACAACCAGCTTTGTTCTTATTTCAGCAGGTTGTAGATGTTATCTTAATATTTTTGAAAAGTTACTACACTCTAGCCTAAAGTTTCAGTGATCTTCACCATAATTGATAATTTCACCATAATTTTGTGCTTAACAACATCACTTTTTAGTTTTTCCAGTAAAATACCCCTTGATTCTCAGCCTTACTCGCAAATGAGCTTTCACTGTACACATATTGATTGATTGATTGATTGATTGATTGATTGATTGATTGATTGATTGATTGATTGATTTAACATGTGTTTACTGGGAAAGTCCATCTGGGACAGATCTCATTTTCAGAGGATGCCCAGGGAGAAATCTTCCAGATATTATGACCTTGTTTACACTCCAGACTTGAGGGAAAAAAAGATAAACCTGTTCAGCAATTGTCATACACTCCCCAAGTGCTGATATGCTCTAGAATCAGAGAAGGGACATTCCTTCACTCACAACTGGCCCTGAATTTCTTTTCTAATACATCCACAGAAGTTTGCAGATAGTCTGTAAGTAATTTAAATTAGAACAGTGTTTACAAACTGTCCCTAATATTTTCCACACTTAATATTTACTTGCTGTCTATGCAATAGCACTCACTTAGTGCATTACCAGCTTTTTAAGCCATTAAAAGACTTCAGCTTTTTTTTTTCTATAACTAGTCGTACACAGAGTTGATAAAACTACAGCACTACAAAGCATTTTGGTCGAGTCTAACCAATTATAACCTGTTATTATGTGTTGTTGATATGGATGCCAAGATTCATCTCTCAAACTTCACTGTTGAGATGAAATTATTGGCAACCATGTATCAAACACATAATGGCATGGTTACGATCAGAGAACTGATCATAACCCTTTATGTAAAACATACCTTTGCTTGTGCATATTAAAATTAATTCAAAGCATGTTCATTCTATTACACCAAAATTAGTGTTTGGCACTCTATTGTACTATCATTCACTTACATTCAGTTTTATTTCGACAAGTATTCAGCTGCATTGGTATATGGGTATCACATATACACACCTGGTCACTGCACTGCTTTGTCTAAGTACAAACACTTAACACAGTTTTGTCAACATTTGTGTAAGCTTTATTCTTTGTGTCTTTTGCCTTTCAGTTAAACTTCAAGAAGTTTATTTTTTATTCCCTGTGGTGTCAGATAGCAAACATTTTCAATTTCTTGTTAAATTTAAGTTAAGAAAACACTGTGATATTGCTACATGTCCAGCCTTTCTTACAAAATCTCAACATTTGGTTTCCATTTTAAACATAGTTCCCCACTAAGCTACCCTAGCTTAAAACAATTTCTTACTTTGCAAAGCCCTCTGAGTTTGTTACTACAATGTTTCGTAGAGGCCATCCTTTCCCACTGTGGACTCTATTTTTTCACAAAAATATTGCTTTATAGCACTTTCCAAGACACAGTGTGTCATCCCCTTGGGCTCTCTATCAAACTTAAGCTCACTCACAGACTCTGTGCCCCACAAAGACTCTGTACCAAGAGTCAGTAATTCATAGACTAACTTTATCCCATTCCTTTGTATTTGAGTCAGGGCTTTCTTTCTTACCTCTCGGGTAGTCAGTTGGATAAACCACTCACATCCTTGTCAAGCTTGACTACACATTTTCTCTTATTTTCCGATGTTCAGTGCCACTTATTATTCTTTTTCTGACCTTCTGGGAAATTAGCTATCACATTTTTGGTATTTCATTTTCTTACAACATACTTCATTGATTTGTAGCCCCCTGTTGTTTATCTAATAGAAGTTTTTGCTAAAAGTCACTTTTCATTCTGATTTAGATCATCAGTTTGTTCAGCGACCTTAATTTGTAGTGTCTCAGTTTGAACATCTTTGTTTCAGCAATGTTTCCATGAACATTCAGTGATTTTGTCTTATATATAAGTACCAGTCTGCTCATACTCATGCCTGCATTTTTTCAGCAGCCCAGCTTGATTTATAACTTCTGATACACTTTTTATGTGTCTTTATTTCTCTATGCAACTTTGCACAAACTTGTTTCAATAACAGACATTTTTATAAAGAAGGCACTCATTTCTTGCCCTACTTTGTCCTTCAGTTTTACATTTGTGACCTTGAAAACAAAACACCTTATTTTTATTTCTTTCACTTCACTCATATGTGGATTTCTCCACTGAAACATACTTATTTTCAGAGACCTTCTGCTCTAATCTCACAATTTCAGCAATACCACCCTCATTACTGCTCTTGCAATTCAGCATTTTTAGTTAAACTGGCGTCTATGAACATTTACTTGTTCTTAAGTTCCTGCCTCAGAGAGAGGTTAAACCCTTTTAAATTCTAAATTATATCTAGCTTATGAATGTGGACACTATTTGCCCCACCTCACCTGGGATAATGTTTTAGCCTCATTTTACACTGTTACATGATGCTGTTAATCACTCAAGTTCAGACCATAAGTTCTCACATTTTATTTTCAAATCAGAAACAATTCTATTGACGAGTCAAAGATGACCGCAGTTCTGTAAGCACTGCTAATCCTTAGCTCCTCTATTCATCTGGAATAAAATTAACCCAGAAGACAAACCAGAACCTATTTCAACAAAATATCTTGAAATTTCAACTTTAATTAACATTTAAAACAAAATCATCAAGAAGAAGAACCTGATCTAACAACTAAACAACTAAGATTGAAGTAGATTCAGTGAGGCAAGAATAAGTTGTGTGCCTGGGACACCTTGCATTCTGAATTCTACACACAAACCTGGGGATATCATCACCACAAGATGTCGAAAGAAAACAAAAATATGGATATTACTACATCCAAAACTAAACTTTCTGACTTACTATCTCCTGAAAAATACATAAACTCTAAGAGACAAAAAATAATAAAACAACCAGATACCTCTAAATCTGGAAAGAGAAACAAACCTGATCAACCAGCAAATCTAGAGGATATCAAAACAGCACTGCTTCCTATCCAAGAAGCAATAAAAGATCTGTCTTTGCAACTACAATCATTTGGGGATACATTCAACCAAATAATAGACAGAATGGATAAATCTGAAGCCAAAATCATTGCAAATGAGGAGAAAATATCTTTAATAACAAAAAAAACTGATTCTCATGATGTAGAAATGCAAAACATCCAAGCAAAGATTACAGATCTGGAAGCAAGGTCCAGAAGAAATAATATTATCATAAGAGGCATCCCAGAATCTGTAACTCACAATGATCTGATTTCTTCCATCACCCAAATCTTCACTATTCTGCTCAAAGAACCAGGAAAAGCAAATAATAATAGAAAGAGCACATAGAGCTCTGAGAGAAACCCAGGTATCATACAAACCCAGACCAATATATGCAAAACTTTTAAACTTTCAAGAAGTTAACACAATTTTGTTAAGTGCTAAGAAAAATGGTGGATCTCTTACCTGGAATAATAACACAATATCACTGGCTCAAGACCTTCACCTTCAAATAAGGCAAGCCAGACAGCTTCTTTCCCCTTACTGCAAATTCCTGATTGAAAGGAAAATAAAATTCCACATGAAATACCCAAACTCTTTAGTTTTCCACCTGGATGGAGTCAAACATGTGATCGCTGATCATAAAGAAGCCAAAAATACTTTTCTTGCTGAGTTTAACAAGGTCCCCACTCTAGATCAATAAATACACTCACCGGAATGACTTCTGGGCATTAAATGTACAGCTGCAAGCATTGTGACGATCCGAGGTCTGCTGTTGCCTTTTGACTCTGGGTTGGGCCTTATTAGGCCTCTAGTAACGGTGTTTTACCATTTTTTTCTTCTTTGCCAAGCCATGAGGAGCTAATGCGGAAATTCAGAAATGCTTCCGCTTCCATTTTCCCATGATAGGAACCAAAAGCCTCTGCTTTACAACTGTCAGGTATTCTTAAAGGATGACACTTCTGGGACATCCAGACTGTATAACTGGTCCCCCTACGAGTGTTTAACCAGTCGGTTTCCCTGAAAGAATACTCCATAGAGCCTGAAGACTAATTTAGCTATCTGTCAAGGGGAAAAAAAAAAAAAAAAAAACGAGACTGCAACCAAATGCGATCTTGTTGTAACAGAGCTCAAAGATAAGCTTCCTATCTTGGTTAGGAAGCTTAAAATCAGTTAGTTTCAACAAATTTTTTATGCTAATACCTAAACCCAAGTAGGAAACTTTGGTTTAAGTTGCCACAACACAAAATTCTGGCATCTTATCATTAAATTCACCTATCTAGCTATTATTTATCTTATGGATATAATACTACAGACCTAAAAATTCAATAATTAAATGGACATGCATCCCCTTAAACAGCTAAAAATGAATGGGTTGTGTCAACACTAGGAATAAGCAGGTCTGAGAAACATGTCCTCTTCTTTGGATTTACGATGCTCACAGTTTTTCTAGCAAAGAAGTAAACAAAAATAATGCTGTGATTTTCAACCATTTTCCTAAATGAGATTTTTATTTGGTTGTTGTGTCTTTCGGCTTTTCCCGGTTAGGGGTCGCCACAGCGGAACTCCAGTCCACTAATGATTGGCAGTTGATTTTTACGTGCCGAGTTGCCGGCCCTAATGCACAACCTTCAATGAAGGTACGCCCATTCACGCATGTCTCCACAGAAGACGCTCTAGCTGAGAATCGAACGGGTCAATGTCTTGCTGTGTGGCGACAATGCTACTGCAGCACCACCACCGCGGTACATTTGTAAAACAATTACTTTCCAGTATAACTAACTTGGTAACTAATTAATATGAAATGTGTTAAACTACAGTACTGCAAACATTATCAGTAAATAACACAACTAACCCAACAGCTACATAATCTAGCTGCAAGAGCAAATCTTTTCCAGCTACCTGATGTTAAATTATACATCTTGCAAATAAACTAATATACAATTTAACCTTAACAATCAAAATGTAACCAAGTAGTAAAAGGCACTAGGCTCGTATACTTTTGCATTTATCATGCAGTTACAAGAGGCAGAACTAAGCCTGTAATGCTGGTATGTCTTATTTAAAAATAAAAGGGGGAAAAAAGGGGAAGTTATAACTGATATGTCACTTTGACATATCTTAGAAAGGGAAAGAAAAGGGCTCATAGTGACCTGCCTTGAAAACCCTGAAATGTTATAATGCTCAATGGCTACTTTGACATACAAGCCTGGTCTAAGAATCATGGGATGTACTTGCAAATAGTGCTAGGTGTATCGAGTACCGGAGATTCGCAGAACAAAGGTGATCAGATGTGATATCCTGTTGGGCATCTGATCGGGGGATGTGGGGGCCGTGAGGGTGCAGAGGGCGGTCTTCTGGATATGGAATAGATAGGTGGGTGTTGGTGTTTAGTTTTGAATTTCTCACTCAGGATCTTTGTTTTGTGAATTTCTGGTACTTGAGGTAGTTTGCTAATAATCACATTGCCTCAATGTTAAAGTAATGAAGCTCATATGTAAAAAGTTTTTTTCTGTACTCTTTGCCTCAAAATTGAGATATGTATTGTAGTAGCTCTGCTGATTAACTTTTTTTAAATCCATTCTAGGGATATGCTACTATAAGCCATATTTATCAGACTATTGTCTATTTTGATAAAAGGAGAGACATGTTTGCTTGGTTAATCATATGTTCATGCTTGTACTTGATGCAAAGTTGACCACTATCACTTCAAGGTATCTATATGTTTTTATACATCCATATGTATATAACTAAAGATACACACACTAGTATTAAGTAAACTCCTTTCTCAACCTACTATAAACCAAAATGAGACACAGCACATAACTTTAATCCTCTGTACCAACTGGTAGCCCTAGACAGCCAGTCACTAAATACCATGAATAAGGGGATTAAACACTTTGTTCCTGAGGATTTCATATAGGAAACACCAGTATTATATAACCTATAAGAGTAACATCAAATGTTTTGGGTGATAGATTTGCTGACTAAAAAGTTGGGGATCAAAACGAGACAACAATACTTATAATAGATTGTTAAAGATAACCCCAGACATATAAACATTCACAAATGCATCCACGCTCACACGCACTCATACACTCATATTTTGACACAGATAGCTGTAACTATAATATTACTATCTGAATAATCTGGTTGCATATCATCCTGGTAATGGAAGGATGCTGGCCCCTTTCCCCCTTCATAATACTTGTTGTAAATGATCATATCAGTTGACATGATTGAAGAAATAAATTTAGACATACTAAGAATAAAAATAAATACCTAATTATTCTAAAATACAGTTATAATGTTTGTAAATATTGGTTCTAATATTGACTTTCAAGGTTGCTCTTCTCAACTACTGTTAATTTTCTAGGATATACACCTTTGATGTTATAACTTCTTTATATTAAAATTTGTTGAGGAGGTTAAGGCTATATTAGTAGTGCTTTCTAGGGAGTCAGTTTGTTAAGCTTTGTCAATGTTGTTAAAACCCATGCAGGGATACTGTGCTTCATTCCTTACTTAAATGTTAAAACACAATATGTAAATACTCTTTTGAACTATAGATCTATAAACTTAATAACTACTTATTCCCTGCTTTATTCCTGGTCCATGGGGGTAGTGGTTAGGCACAGAGCTGGGACGGGAATAATAAGATATTTTCTTAATTCGATCTCATCAAAATATAAACAAAAACTATTAAATCTAACTAATACACAAGTCTTATTTTACCAACACGCCAAACACCTCAATGTGGGAATTTGATTCATGGAATATCAAAGGGCTCCAGAATAAAAAGAAAAGAAAACTTTTTTTACACCTCATTTTACAAGCGAAAGTGAATTTTATACTAGTCCAGGAGACACATCTAACCCTTGGACAATGGTCAGAAATTAGGGAAAAAATGGATAAGGGAAATTATAGCTTCTGAAGGTAAAACCAACAGTGTGAGGGTAGCTATAATAATTAAAAAACAATATAAAGACAAAATTCTGGAAACTAAAGTGGACAAAGAGTGGAGGTGGTGCTATGTAACTCTTTCAATTCCAAATCTTCCTAAGCCCATTCTGTTACTAAATATCTATGCCCCTTGTAATAATCAACACTCTTTTCTTGCATCATTATACCCTATTCTAAACCAATTCCAAAACCATTATATGATTCTAGGTGGTGATTGGAACACGTACCAAAATCCAGAACATGACAAATCAAGTATAACTCTATCACATAACAAACAAGCATTTCTAGCATTAAATGAACTCAAACATGATTATAAACTATACGATCCCTTTAAATATGGAGATAGCACAAATAAATCTAGTAAATTTATGTTCTGCTCCAATTGCCACAAAATATGGTTGAGAATAGACTTCTTTTTAATTTCGGAAGCACTCATCATTTTAGACCCAAAACTGAACATCCACACTAGATACCTTTCAGACCACTCCAAAATTACTCTACATATTAATGGAAACCCAAAAAATTGTACAATAAAAAGAGGTTACAATTGGTCCCTGAACCCCAATCTTCTAACCAAAAAAGAGATAATTAATGAGATTCAATCTATTCTCAAGTCAACCCTGTCTAACATTCTGAATTATCAGATGCCCCTGGATATTGAATGGGCGGCAACCAAAGCACAAATTAGGGGAATATTCATTAAAAAAGCAGCTTACTATAAAAAAATTCAACTTAAAGAGGAGCAGGACTTGGAAACAAAAATACAACTACTCAAGCATAACCTATTAACTAATTTTAATACTCAAACAGAAACAGAAATCTTGAAACTTCAAAAGGATCTCTACCTTCTACATAACAAAAAATTATCCTTTCATGAAACCAAAATGTTAGCTAACTATGCTAATGAAGTCCAAACACCATCCCGAGCACTAGCCAGAATTATAAACCAAACCAAATCCCCCTCTCAAATATCTGAAATAGTTTATGAGAACAAACACTATACTAAAACTGATGATATCATTAAAACCTTTGAGTTAATATATTCACAAACCTATGGAGAACAACTAATACCACCTCAAAAGAAGATAGATCACACTTTCTCCAAAATCTCAATTTCCCGAAATTAGACCCAAATCAACAAGAAAAATTAAGCGAACCCATCTCTATTGATGAAATAACTTTAACAATTCAGCAAATGAAATCACATAAAGGCCCTGGCCCAGATGGTCTCACTACTGAATTTTATAAAACTTTCTATCCCATCGTAGCCCAAATTTTATTCAATATACTGAACTATATAATAAATAACAAAATCAATGATGTACACTTTAATGCATCTAGAACTATTTTTATACTTAAAGAAAAAGCAGACCCCAAAAAAACAGATAGATATAGACTCATATCACTATTAAACATTGACACCAAAATCTTAACATCTATACTTGCAAACAGACTGAAAAACTTAATGGATAAAATTATTTCCCCTGAACAGTCTGGTTTTATAACATTTAGACAAATGAGCGATAATACATTAACACTTAATACACTAATCTCATATGCTAATCAAAACAATCTAAACATATACGCACTTGTTATTGATGCCCATAAAGCCTTTGATAGAGTAAATATAAAATTTTTACTTCAAACTCTGCCTTACTTCAACATACCCCAAAAATGTATCCAAATCCTACAAATATTATACAATAGCCCCTATACATCTTTATATATTAACAAAACCTGGTCCAATAGAATTCCAATTAAAAATGGAACTCGTCAAGGATGCCCTCTATCTCCTCTACTTTTTAACTTATATCTAGGGCCTCTCTTCCTAAATATAAAACAAAATATATATCATAACCCCCCAATAATTTATAACACCAAAATCTTCTTATCTGCTTTTGCTGATGATCTGAATATTTATTGTACCACACCAATTTCGGATATAAATAAAATATTATCTGCTATTGAACACTTCTCGATGATATCGAATTACAAATTAAACCTCAAAAAAACTAACATCCTCCCCCTAAAAACTCCTAAACCATTCTCTCTTTTACCACTGGTAAGGAAATTAAAAACTGAAGAAGTAATTAAGTACTTAAGCATTACAATATCTACAAACAACAAAGATTTTTACTCAAACAACATAAAGCAAAAATGGCAAGACATTTCACTAGACCTTAATAGATGGAAAAATCTAAGGCTACCATTTTTGGCCAAAGTCTCTGTAATTAAAATTAATGTCTTACCCAGATTACTCTATATTTTCATGACTTCCCAGATAACAGTACCCAATACATTTTTTAAACAAATACATACTGAGCTTGCTAAGTTCATCTGGGAACCCAAAAAAAAAAAAAAAAACAGAATCTCATATGACAAATTAATGACCCCCAAAAATAAAGATGGCTTAGACCTTCCAAACTCTGAGACATACTACTTAATTATAAACACTAATAGAGTTTTACAAATAGCTGAACACAACCCAAAAGATAAAGCTTGGTACCCACACTGGATAAGAATATACCATAATCATATTAAAAGCCTGGACATCAACCCCAAAGCATTGCCATTTCTAAATACCAGCTTAATGAAATCTTGTAACTTAACAGAACCCCTTAAACACTCCATTGCACTAACACAAAAACTATTCAAATCCCTAAACCTTATACAAGCTATGATGACATTACAACCCTTACATAAAAACTCTAATCTTAAAATAAATAACCAGTCTCTAAACCTAAACCACTTCCCTCGACTAATAAACACAACCATCCAAGACATATATCCATATTTAAATTGCTCTGTACAAGAAATAAGGAACCAATTGAACCTTCCCAAATCATACTTACTGATCTTGAGACAGATCAAAGAGTTATGTGCCAGTTATCTCCATGACACTATCACAAATAATGAAGACATAGCAACTTGTAACTTACTTTGGAAGACTATCCTCTCAACTAAACAATTTACCACATATAGCTACAAAATTATCAAAGATATTAAATTCCAGAAACATATACACATTTCTGACTATTGGAGAAAAAATCTTTCATCCATTGATAACCATCAATTGAATCAAGCAATTAACCTAACAAGAAAATTTATACCCCTTCAAAAACTAGCTTTTACTCAACTCATGATCTATAACAACGCATATTTCATACCTGCTATTCTACATAAATTTAATCCTATAAAATCCCCAATTTTCCCACACTGTAAAGGCCAATCTGCTGGCTTACTCCACCTTTTCTGGAGCTGTAAATGTGTATTTAAACTTTGGAACTCCCTTAAACTTCAATTACAAAAGATGGGCTATCAGACATCCACACTCACCTGGGAATTTACTCTACTACATATCCTCCCAAATAATATCTCCAAAAAACAAGCAATTACCCTGATTAATATTGTTCTTTTAATGAAACTTTATATAGCTACCAACTGGCTTAACTCAACTAATAACTCATGGGAGAAATTTAGACTGGCAACTAAACATCTATTAGCTCATAAAATAATAATTAATAAAAGGGACAAAAATATTAAACTTAGCAATTTATGGGAACACATTTTTAATATTATTCTTACATAACCTACCACAAATGACCATACTTCATTATAACTAAGAGTTTTCACATCTTAGATCCCTAACTCCTAAAAGTGTCTTTTTTCTCTTTAATATTTTATTTATAATAATCCTTGTGAAATTACTTCTTCTGCTCTGCTGAATTTTGAAAGCATCTATGTATATAGTGTAGATAGTATTGTTTGATTGATTAACCTATTTTTGCATTACTTTCAATGTATAATAATTGTTTAATGTTAATGCGTCTTTTCTTTATCTGTTACATTTCATTTATTGCTCTGCTTTGATGTAAAGAATAAATAAAAATTATTGAAAAAAAAAGAAAGAATTCTATTGACAGTTTGCAATTCCTGTCAGAATTCTTTCACAACATTTATTTTTTTTCAACCAACTTTGATTATATTTCAGTACTAGGTTGTACATTTTAACTGACCATTTTTTGAGAAAACAACCATTTGTTTTTAAAATTTCAGGGTAGGATTGAAATACTCTTTGATTCTCAGCTTCACTCTCAAATGAGCTTTCACTGGGAATATCTGTGACTGTAAAGCACTACTTGGCTTCTATATATTAAAAATAAATTCAAAGCACATTCATTCTGCCGCACTGTCATTCATTTGCATTTCAATTTTGTTTTGACAAGCATTCATTTGCAACTTTACATAAGTATCATATATGCACAGTTGGTCACTGTACTGCTTTATCGCAATAGAAGTGCTTAACAGTTTTGTCAACAGTTGTGTAAACCTTCATTTTAATGTTTTCTACCTTTCATTTTTTTAAACTTCAGTAACTTTAGTTTTCATTCCCTCTGATGTCAGATAACAAACACTTTCAATTTCTTGTTAAATTTTAGATCAGAAAACATTGTGATATTACTACATTTTTTGTCTTTCTTACAGAATTTCCATACCAGCTTGGCATTCACTATAAGCACAGTTCCTTGCTAAGAAACACCAACCCAATGAATAAATGATATTAAATGTCTAAATTGCCTATCAATTCTGTTTGTGCATTTCTGCAGCAAAGGCACAATTCATAGAGGACACAACATCAACAGGTGAGGATCACGAATAACATAAGGAAATGAAGTCATAATGAGATGCAAATGAGAAATGGTATAAAATGTCATATGCTAATAAGGCATTTTCCCACGTATTTGTGATTCATAGTCAAAGTTTCACTCTATTCCGCACTGTCTGTAGGTATGATATAAGAGGTGGAGTTGTGCCTATTCTTTTAACTTTACAGTCCATAATGATGCTGCCATTTGCTTCTAGCCTGAATATTTCCCAATGTGAGATGCTAAAACTACTTGCTTGCAGAAGTGCTCACCAGCCAGAAAGGCAGAGATTTAGGCACAGAGTCTCAAGGATCAGTGCATCTATTTCCTAGTGTCACCTCAGGACCAAACCTGGATTATGCATGTCTGTTATCAGGGGGCACATCTCCCTGAGGTACTCAGTGTGATAGATTGCACCCATGTTGCAATTAGGGCCTCATTTGGTCCAAGGAGGGAGTGGTACCACAACAGGATGGGCTACCATTCTGTCTCTTGCCAGGTAGTGCATGACACATGGGGATGCATCACCAGTGTCTCTGCCTAGCATCCTAGCAGCACACATGATTCCCACATCTGGCACACCAGCTCAGTCTACCACTTCTTCTTTCATGTTAGGATGTCCAGTGGCTGTCTTGCTGGTAAGAGAAAAAATTTTTTTTTTCTTTTTTCCATTTTATCTAAGTAGTTACTCATGGCAAAATGTATCGCTGAATACTAAACCACTTTTTCTTTGTTTTGCCAGCCCCCTTTTCTTTCTCACTCTCTCTTTTTTTTCTTTCAAATGACGTTTGATATCAACTGAAGCCATTGTTCATGACACCAGTAAGAAATTCAAGTGGAGTTGCTGAAGAAAATTACAATACAGCCCTGTTCCAGACCTGTATTGCCACTGAGAGGATTTTTGGGCTCTTGAAAAATCATTTTAGGTGCCTGGATTAATCTGGGGGTGCCTTTCAGTATGACCTGGCTACTGCATTCATGATGTTTGCTGCATATTGCATTCTACACAGAATAATCATACGCCATTCTGGTGGTAAATGACCCATGCTGTCATTGCAGCTCCATGTTCCAGTCCTACTATCACTAATGGTGACCAGCCAGCAGCAATAGTAGTAATTGACACCATGCATCAGGCTCATACATGGCATATGGCTATGCATGTAAAGAGGCAGCATCTAGTCCAGAACTATGAACCACTACATTCAGGTTAGTGTTTTCTTTCTTGTAAAAACCACGTAGAGTACAGCTGATGCATGCAGTTACAGCTGTGGGTTGTGTTTGTGTGCATGATGCACTGTCACTGCTCATCAGAAATCCCTTCTCATCATATTTCTTTTATTTCTGAACAGCTATTCATATTATTGCTTACAAAAGTCATGCCTGAGTGCTCATTGAAGCATGTTCACTGATGTCGCAAGGCATCATATAAGGAATTATTAATTTTTAACTGTTTTTTCATAATACATTCTAGCGAGGTGGTGTAACTAAGTATGAACTTACTGAATATCCTGAAGTGGTACATTTAGTAAAAAGTGTTACATCAGTACAGTACATGAGTTCATACCTTACAAACTGAATGAAGATGTATCAAAGTGTTTTTTATATTATACAGTTCCCCAGATTCAGCAAGCCCTGTACGGTGTGCAGGACTAGTGCAGGAGCTCCAGCAGGCAATATGTCTGCCGTGTGATCCAGGAATAAGCTGTAGTAACGTGCACAAGCGCTCCTGCACTAGTCCTGCAAAGACTCAGCCCCTGTAGACAAAACACCCAATTTGCAGGTGAAATCCATGCAAATGAGGTGAATTTGCAATCCAGGTACCTGGCAGCCAGCCGTGCAGTACTGCATCTGAATCTGACTGAATCTGCAGAAATGTACTCGGTCAGTAACCGAGTATATTTCTGCAAACTACAAAATGGAGCCATGACAACTCCAAATAAAGGGTGGATATTATGTAGAAAGCATGCCAATGACCAACTATATGGCCATTGGCATGGAAAACAATTGCAAAAATAAAAAAATCAACTTTTATTTTTTTTAGCCGTTCTCGGCTGTTTAAGTGTAGGGCAGCGGCGCGCAAATGGGATAGGGCGAAAAATAAAATAAAAACCCTAAAATAAGCATTCTAACCAAAATCACTAATTTGCCATTATACTCAATGGCAGGCAGAAGATAACATGGCCAGTGAATAGTGGTTGATAAGGGGGGAGGCTCAGTGCGGGACCTGTAACTATGCATCAGCAGGCAATCCTATGCAAATGAGGGGAATGATACTGAATCCCAGATTTCCCCTGCAAGCTAGTCAGCACCCAACAGTGTAAGAGCAGAAATAGCTTGGTGCAAGCCTAGGACTTAGCTGACATCATAGGGGAGTATGTCAGGCATACTGTAAGCGTATTGAAGCCCTGTGGCTCGGGTTTGCCCTTAGCTTAGTAGATTTAGGCAAGGGTGTATGTCTGAGGCTGCCTAGCACTCTTTACATTGCCTAAGCAGGTGTGCGGTAAAGGGGGAAAAAAAGTAAACCAGGAAATAGCAGCTCTTTGCACATTTGAGCACTGTGTCTGCGTACCCGCGGGCTTAAACAGGAAGGCAGTGGGAAGGGAAAGCAGCAAGAGGAAGGTAATCTAGGAGAACAAGCATAGCTGGCAGGTGGAATGTATCAGAATCAGCCAATTACACAGGCAGCAGACCAGCCCAGCCAAAACACTACTATAAACTATGCAAACACCTTTCTCTCTGTTTTTTCCCACACACTGTACACCACCATTGTATACAAGTGGGGAACTTTTAACAAACAAAAACAACAAAATGATAGGGGCTGCAGCAGCTATCAGACACCAACATATGAAAGAGGCTGAGGGTGGTGAGGATGAGAATGCTGTTGACCAACCCACAGTGAGGAGACGGAGAAGGGTGTACAGACCCAGGGTAACCTACCAGGTGCTACATGAGCTGGAGATAGTAGAGCACTATAGGGTGGACAGGGACCTCCTACAGCAAATTATTGAACTGTACGGGACACGCCTGACACACAGAACTAACAGAAGGTTAACAATCCCAGTGGATACCAAGGTATGTGTAGGCCTAGGAATACTAGCCACAGGTACCTCCCAAAGCCCAGCTGGGGATATCATGGGGATCTCACAGGCATCAGCATCCAGGACATTCCACCAGTTCCTGGATGCCATGTCAGCACATGCCGGTGAGCATGTATATTTCCTCAACACCCGTGAGGTGTTGGCCAGCAATATGTGTCTCTTCCACCAAATAGCAGAATACCCCGAGGTGGTGGGTGCTATAGACTGCATGCACATATGCATCAAAGCACCACCTGTTGTGCGAGGTAGAGTCTACATCAACCACAAGGGCTTCCCCTCCATCAACTGCCAGGTTGTGTGCGATGTCCAGGGCATTATAATGAATGTGTGTGCTGGCTGCCCTGGAAGCTATCACAATTCCCACATCTGGCATCTGATGCAGCTGTACCAGAGATATGACAATGTGGACAACCCTTACGGTCACCTAGTGGGAGATGCTGGTTACACACTGGAGCCATGGCTGATGACACCCATCAGAAATGCACACACACTCAAACATAAACTCCATAGTGAGGCACACGCACAGACCAGTATTATAATAGAGCGTGTGTTTGGGAAGGTCAAGTCACGGTTCCGGTGGCTGGACACATCCAGTGGAGCCTTGCAGCACTCACCAGCTACATGTACTCAAATTGTCATTGTATGTGCCATGCTACACAATATGCAAATAAATAAATAACTCCCAAACGCTAAAGGTGGTCTGTCACAAAAACAGTCAATATTGACAGAAAAAAGACAGAAAATCCACCCAAGGATGGCCAGTCAATGAAATCCACAAGTGTTCCAATTAAAATGTAGTCCTTTAATACAAATAAAACTTCGACTTGAAAATAAAATGAAGAGGACGACAACAGTCGAAAGTGCTTATCGGATATCTTCAAGGGACAGTTTTGAGCTTTTTTATTTTTCATTTTATTTTCTAGTTGAAGTTTTATTCATATTAAAGGACTACATTTTAATTGGAACACTTGTGGATTTCATTCATTGGCCATCGTTGGGTGGATTTTCTGTCTTTTTTCTGCCAATGCTACACAATATGATTCTGCCGAAACAGCTGCAGCAGGAACAGCATGGGGCAGGGCCACACAGCCCCACACCAATGCCAAGGCCTGCACAGGCACAGAGTGACTTAGAGGAGGAACAACTTGAGCCTGCCCCAGTAGGCAGATGGAGGAGTGCCCAGTATGCCCTGGCCTTGGCAAAGAGGCAACACATAGTACATACGCTGACACAGTAGGGACCCAGGGAATGACACCTCTCTCTGACTCACATATACAGTAAAAGGGATGCTAAACATGACACTACCTGTGCTCAACCATGTATAGGGCGTGTACTATGTGCATCCAACATAGGCAGCCCTCCAGCACCATCTTCAGTACTGGCACACCCACAAGGTAAGTCACTCTCCTTACCAAGTGCCGAATGGAGTAGTATGTGTTGTTACTTGTATCTGTGGTGTGGATGTGAGCATGCAAGGGAATCAGGTGGTTGAATGGGATACCAGCAGATAGTAAACACCTATAGTGGCAATATGAGATCTGTAACAAATACTGGTGTCACCACAGTAGCCAGTAATACACATGGTGACAAACCCACTGCAGGAAATGTGCTGGGCCACATGTGTGTCCATATGACACACACATGCCAGTCAGGGAGGTTCACATACCCAACAACAGTCTCAGCCAGCAGGACAGGTGTAAACAAATACAAACAAAGGCTGTGCTAAGACCTCTGGGTAACCCCCCAGGCCTACATAGACATACTACATCAGGTCAGGCAGTGGGATGTTAGTTCTGAAGGGTAGGAAGTCTGAAACTAATATGTAGGTCAATCAGACCTAAGACCTGTAGTACATTGATATGCCTCTAGTCAGCATGATAGGTTAGAATACAGAATGAAATGGAGTTCCTGACATACCAGTACAGTCATAGCAAATGTGTCCAAGTGTCAGGTGTGTCACCCCCCCCAATCCTATGTAGAAATGTAGAAACCGTCAGGTGTGCCCACCCAATCCTGTGTAAACATGTAGAAAAAGTCATGTGTGCCCCCCAATCCTGTGTAGAAATGTAGAAACAGTCAAGTGTGCCCTCTTCCAATCCTATGTAGACATGTAGTAACAGTCAGGTGTGCCCCCAATTATTTGACATGTAGTAACAGTCCGGTGTGCCCCCCATCCGATGTACACATGTTGTAACAATGAGATGTGCCCCCCCAAATCCTATGTAGAAATGTAGTAACAGTCAGTTGTGCCCCCCTCCAATCTGATGTAGACATGTAGTAACATGTATGTGTAGGTATAATACCAGTGGAGCACAGATGACCTGAGGTGGACATGGTAGTAGGATAGATTGTAACATTTGTACAATATGCAGGTATGCGTGTGTTAGGTTGTGTGTGTTTCATATTGTGTGAGAGTGGTCAGTATGTATGCATGTTGAGTTTTGACCTGGTGGCCATTCCCCACTACTGCCAATGACAGGGCCAAGTCCTCACAACTGCAGTGCCAGAGATAATTCCCCCCAGTATAACACATGCTAGCAGTAAGCCATTGTAAATGTATGGTGGTAATATGTGTCACCATCTGAAAGATGTACATGGCATGACTGTTGGGCTAGATATACAAGCAGTACACAAGGAAAAGTACCCCAGACATACAGTATATAATGTGTAACCGTGAAATGGATACACCTTTGGAATTGAACATACAGTCATGTATCACATTATCTGGGCTTGCAGTAGGAAATACCGATGTTGTCTGGCCGAACACTTGCAGATCACAAAGGTGATAAGACTGATGTTTTGGGAAATGGCTGATGTCCCTGCACAAGCCATCATAACTGGAATGCCCCATGCATATCTGTGAGTCAGATGCAAGTAGTGTCCATGGCATACATGCACCCAGCTCACTCAAACACCACCCACAGGTACCCATCTGGTCGTATCCCTGCAGTCAGGAATGGGTACAATATGACCCCCAACTGTGTATGGCAATAACGAAAGAATGCAGCATGCAGTGCTGGTGTTCAATGCAGGTGTGTACCTAGCTGTAAGTAGCACCCTGCCAGCATCCACACCACCTGATCAATTCAGATAGAAAGTATTGGCATGAACACCTAGCACACCTACCCTGTCACCCCAGGGGAATATACTGTATAGAGGTCTGGGACTGTAGGACTGACTGAATGCAACAGCCTGCTACAGCTGGCCTGCATCACCACCAA
This sequence comes from Protopterus annectens, assembly GCF_019279795.1. NCBI lineage: Eukaryota > Metazoa > Chordata > Ceratodontiformes > Protopteridae > Protopterus > Protopterus annectens. The sequence continues at coordinate 1,214,914,207 of NC_056746.1, forward strand.
TGGCCTACAGGCCTCTGCGAAAGGTTTGTGTCTCACCCGTACTGCCAATGTATGTTATGTCAAGGACACCCAAATAATGACAACACACTACACATAAGCCATACGCAAGGCCATGTGGACAAACCACAGTGACATGTCCACCATGTCCCACTGCATGAGCTGTGGACCAACAGCAAAACACAGCTGTGATGAGGTTATAACTATAGGGAAAGTGTCAGAGAATGTATGTATAATGTATGGAAGAGGATAGAATAATGGGGGGGGTGGGAGCATGGGCAGCATGAAATGTGCAAGGTCCAACACACAGCTGTGTGCAGATACTATCTCTAGCTGCAAACACAGAAATGGGTGACTACAAACCTGCCCATACACCACAATAGGGGTAATGTCCTGACTTATGACGCCTACCTCTGGGTAACCTGTGTGACTCTGTACAGCTGTACAGCTGTGAGGTATTGCCACAGCAAGATAAAGCCATACTGTCACGTCAATGGATGTACATGTATGGGATCCTCTGCCAGCACTGTAGCAAGGTGCTGAACTGAATACACAGACCAAGCAGCAAGTGTCTGCAGCTCCCCCTCCAGAATGGCATAACTTTCCATGAATATGTAGGCATTTGACCACAATACTGGACACAGCTGCATTCACCCTGTGTTCTACAGGACATCACTGTGAGCAGAAATGTCCACCTGACAGTACTTGAGGATATAAAACATCACAGTGTATAACAGTACATGTCTTAATATCTCTGCTAACACCAGTACCATGTAGCAGAAGCAGCACAGACACAATCACCTACAGTACACACTCTACCTTGCACAGTTTGAACCCATATTGACAACTGATCTACAGATATCCTGCAGAAACAGTTTGCTACCTGTAGGTGCAGAACACAAAGGTCTGCACTGGAGTACAAACTACCTCAAATAGATCCACACATTCAGTACAGAAGAGCATACTGGGCATGCTCACACACTTAGAGAAATGAAGCCCATGTCTGCCAACAACAGTGGACCATACATATCTGACACTTGCATATGCTACTGCATACACTCCTCAATATGCACCAGTCATGCTTTGCACACACATTGGATAGGAATACAGACATATATTCAAAGACATCACACTATAATATGCCAAAAGTAGGCATACATAGATGTGTGGAAGAGAGTGACAGTGCCAAAGAGCCTTCCATCATGAGGCCTGTCCCACCCAGCCAAATGGCTACAACCACATGACGTGTAAATATCACTCACTGTAGAAATTAGCCACTGGTATCTCTTAGCATTACAGACTCTGTGGTGCAAGTGCTAGCTGTGCAACATACCTGTACAAGGCAGTAGTCATCCAGCAGTTGTATACACGTACCTGCGGAATATAAACCTGTGTGTGCTTGAGTGTGGTGTGTCTACCTCTAGATGAATGGGTTATAACCCATGCACACACACTGCCCTCCCCAGAGCCCTACTATGACAAGCCTGCTGATGTCATTCACCTTGAAATACACCTTTGGGAAAGGCACAGGTTCATATGTTCATAGGTTGGTACTAGGCTATCAGCCCTAGGGCCTATACAAGCCTAGCCATAACAATTCCCTGGCTATTTCTTCCCACACTATTTACTTCCCTGGACCCCTGTCTAGCAAGGCGACTGATGTGATCCCCGGGGTGAATTTCCTTTCTCCCATCCAATCGTCAAGGTTACTTTTGAAGAGGGCAAAAGAGGCACTCTGCTTGACATGTATGGGAAATCTATTCCAGAGTCTGGGGAGTCTCCGGCTCAGGAACCTATCCCTCCAGTATGTTTTGTTTATTGTGATGACAAGGTTTAGATCCCTGGAGCGTGTAGCTCTGAGGGATTGGGATTTCTTTAAGTGTAGCCCAGTGATCTCTGTGGCGCATCCCATAACTGCATAATACTGTAGTGTGATAAACTAGTTAGGTAGAAGTTCTAATCACAGACATGGCAACTGTGTGTGTTTGTGTGTGTGCATGTCTCTGTCTGTGTAGGAAACAATGCTTTTTAGGCTAGTCACACTCACTACAATTCAAATGCCCTACTTTGGCAAGGCTGCTGATGTCATTCACTTTGAAATACACCTTTGGGAAAGAAATCACCCAATAATCTCCATGGTGCATCTTATAACTGCATAATGCTGTAGTGTGATAAATTAGGTAAGAGTTCTCATCCCAGACAGGGCAAGTGTGTGTGTGTGTGTGTGTGTGTGTGTGTGTGTGTGTGTGTGTGTGTGTGTGTGTGTGTGTGTGTGTGTGTGTGTGTGAGTATCTCTCTCTGTAGGTAACAATGCTTTTCAGGCTAGTCACACTCACTACAATTTAAATGCCCTACTTTAACAAGGCTGCTGTCATTCACTGTGAAATACACCTTTGGGAAAGTAGTAGTCCAGTAATCTCCATTGTGCATCCTATAACTGTGTAATGCTGTAGTGTGATAAACTAGTTAGGTAGGAGCTCTAATCCCAGATATGGCAACTGTGAGTGTGTGTTTGTGTGTGTGCCTCTGTCTGTGTAGAGAGCAATGCTTTTTAGGCAAGTCACACTCATTCCAATTCAAATGCCCTACTTTCGCAAGGCTGTTGATATCATTCACTGTGAAATACACCTTTGGGAAAGGTGTAGCCCAGTAATTTATGTGGCATGTCCTATAACCACGTAATGCTGTAGTGTGATATAGTATTTTGGTACGGGTTCTATTTCCACACATGGCAATTGTGGATGCTTGTGTGTGTGTGTTTCTTTGTCTGTGTAGGGAGCAATGTTTTTTTAGGCTAGTCACACTCACTACATTTCAAATACCTTACTTTGGCAAGCCTGCTGATGTCATTCACTGTGAAATACACCTTTGGGAAAGGAGTAGCCCAGTATTCTCGCATCCTATAACAGTGTAATGCTGTAGTGTGATATAGTACATTGGTAGGGGTTCTATTCCTACACATGGCAAGTGTGGATGTTTGTGTGTGTGTTTCTTTGTTTGTGTAAGGTAAGGAAATTAACCCCGGGAATTACCTCTGTGGCTCTGCTTGACAGGAGCACAGGAAAATAATTTTCTTGGGTGGCTAAAACTAGGGTACCTTTTTGGCTAGGCTTATATAGGCTCTAGGGCCAATAGCCTAGTACCTACCTATGAACCTATGAACTACAACCTCCACTGACCTTCTTTGGCAAGCCTGCTTATGTCATATCCAGTGAAAAACACTTTTGGGGAAAGAGTACTCCAGTAATCTCCATGGCATGTCCTATAACTGAGTAATGCTGTATTGTACTAAACTAGTTAGGTAGGAGTTCTAATCTCAGACATGGGAAGTGTGTGTCTGTGTTTGTCATTTGTATCCTGTGTGAAGGTGGCTGTGAGTGTGTAACAACTGGACTCATTGTGGAGCGAGTTTTGCAAATTTCTTATATGGTGGCCCTATTATATGTCACAATGTCCACCTTGTGAGGATAACAGATGTGAAATAGCCATGAGGCTGGGGTGGCAATCCATACCACTACATGTGACATCAAGCCCTGGTGAACAAAGTTAGCAACCCTTGTATTACACAGAGAACACTCTCAACCCATGTCTTATACACAAACACACTTGTCTAGGCAATAAGCACTATGTTGGTAGTACCCTGCATATTGCCCACAGATAGTAACCATGGTGTGATTGCAGTGGACTATAGAGGGCATGGCACCCTGTCCATCAGTCAATAGGCATGTACATGCAGACAGTGTGCCTTCACTATGTTCCCCACTGGACACCTGCAACACCTGTGGTGCAATCAAATCTGACCCACAAAGGACATGCCATGCCTTAAACACATGCCCTGTATGGACAGATGCCACTGACACCATGGAGTACCTGTATCATGCTATCAATGTAGGTGCAGGGTCAACCTGCTGTCCATTACCAGTTCTCAGCACATGAGGCCAGGACAGGCACATCTGATGATAACAATCTGTGTACACAACATGGGCCAGACACCCCAGGTACAGTTCCACATATCACTGTACATGCATGTGGGATGTGTGCACATCCCAGACAGTGTCCATGTCATGGACTAAACACATACATGGCAAGCACTGCACTGCACAGCAATGGCCACATACAATAGTTACCCAGGTGACTAGATGGTGAATACAATACCCACCTATGTGGGCCAATCCAGACACTACACCCCTGAGCCATACTGCAGACCATTTTCATGTGGCCTGATGCCAAGGTATACCCTTCACCTAGCCTTGTATAGCCTTCTGGCACAGTCAACCACTACACACTCATGAAGCAATGCACGCATGCATGTCAGTACTGGCATCCTATGTCTGTGTGTGTGGTGTATGATGCTCTCGACCACATTCACACTCACTACAACTCCCATTGGCATACTGAAGCATGCTGTCTGATGTCAGACACCTTCACATACCCTTTGCCCATATAACGTCAAGAATAACCCCTGGGGTGCATGTAATACCTGGGTTGGGAGGGTGGCTTAATGGCTAAGTTGTTTGCTTTACAAACACAAGGTGCAGGGTTTGAGTCCCAGGGATTACCTCAGTGTCACTGCTCGACAGAGGCACAGCAAAATAATGGGTATAGTTCCCCATACTAAAGGGGTGGCGTAAGCCACAAAACGATGGGCTAGGCTTGTAAATGCCCTCGGGCAGATAGCCTAGTATGAACCTATGAACCTATTACTGTATTGTGGCAAACTAACTAGTTAGGAAGTATATTGCTGACCCTGCCAAGTGTGTTGATGTGTGTGAGTCCCTGGGAGAGTGTGGCTGTGTTGATGCTGACACCTGTTCATGTGGACAGGCACGTGTACTACACCTACTGTATCGCTACCATATCACTGTTGCAGATGTCACTCACCATCACATATACGTTTAGACAGCTCCTCAACATGCAAGCTATGTACCACATGCAATAACTGCATAGACATATGACTGAAATACATAGTCTGTCAGGGGTCTGAAACCCTGTACTGGTAGGTGTGTGACACAAACATGTTTAGGTTTTACTCTCCCACACCCTCCCTGACTTACTTTGTCTCTGTCTGTCTCTCTCACTCACTCTCTGGTGGATGTGGAGAACTGCACCTGCTTTGCTTAGGCAGCAGCTTGTGTTTTGTAAGTGATGCTCATGATCAGCTGATGGCCTCTGCATGAATTGCAGCCCTCCTCTAGCTGATGGCATGTGGAACAGCTGTGGTAACATTCCCATAGCCAATTGCATGGAAACATACTCCAATATCTTGGAACATCATGTTGGTGTTGGGCCTTTTCATTCACTGTGAGCAGGACCTAGATGTGGTGTTTCACAAACAGCATCACAGATGGATTTAGGATTTACCTCTAACAACATACACTGTGGAAACAGGCCAACACACAGGAGGGGGATGTGCCTGAAATGACTACAGAATGTAAGTGTTGCTATTCTGCATTTGGAGTAATGTCGGTTTAACAGAGTGTGTGTGTTGATATGACTGTTCTACATGTTTTAATACCTGTCATGACAGTGCTATGTTTTTGAGGAAACCCCCATCTGTAGGGTTATCTGCAGACTGGGCAGTGTATGGTGGCTTTTGTTTCTTGTGTTACTCACAGAACACCTGTCTGAGAACTGCAAAAGCATAGAGTGAGGATTGCAGTCAGTACATGGTGACAGCCATGAGAGTTACTGACTTCATATCCCTCAAAGGACATATGTCACAACCAACCCTGTTACAACAGTAAATGTATGAGGTTATCACAGCAACATGTCAATATTGGCCCTGTGTTTGTGCCTCCAGCCACAACTCTGTCAACCTTTGTACATATGTCATGCAGTAAGAGGTGCATATGTTCTGTACACCATAATTTATTGACATCATATCTGATAACAAGCCAGTGAGATGTCAGACTGCTACACGTTATGTATGATAGGGATTATATTTGAGGACATGACATGGGCATTTTGTGGTTGTGTGTACAGTACTTAGGTCTGTGTACTTATAGTGATTGTTGACAGTGTGTGCATTGCGAATATGTACCTTGGCCTGTGTACAGACTGTGGTAGATGTCATTGTTCTTGGTAGTGGGTCTATCTGATGTTACATGCTGCACCAGTGTATGGTACTCTATCTGCTTACATGTTTGTAGGGCCAAACACACGCATGTCCCATACCACAGACAGGCATCGGACCACACTGTGTAGTGGCCTAGTATATGTAGGGTTAGTGTGTGAGTGGCACATATGAGGATGGTGTTGATCACACAGTCTATATACTGTAATATTAAGCTATCTTACCATACATGGCTGTGGCTGTGTTCACATTGGTTGTGGGTATGTACTTTCACACAGGTGTCTGTTACTCTGTGCTGTGACATGCCTGTATTCCCTCATAAAACATATAGGCCAGTGTTGTGGCAGTTTGCCTGTAGCTTTCACAGTGCTTGGTTACATGCCTAGCAGCTTAGTGTACTTACCCAGTGTGATGTTATGTCCAGATATTTGACAGATGTACTGCTGCCTGGCCACCATAACTGTCATGTATTTCTGACAAAGCAGTGGGATGCTGTACAGATGTATGTCACTAACTAGTGGGTAGTGTGTGGCCATGTGACCTCTGCACCAGCGGCTATTATGTGTCAAGACAGACAGGAGTGTGTGAATGCATAACCTATAGGGGCATATGTATTTCAGTATTTACGTGATATACCCATCTACATGGCTGTTAACATCCACGTTGTCAGGCTTGGTCCACATGTCTTGCACTAAGGGGTTCTGTGTATACCTCTGGACTGACCAAAGTGTGTCAGACTGTCCACATTTATTGGCCATATCTCTGCTGTAGTCAACAGGACCATTACTCTGCTAGCAGTGGTACTTTTCTATGATGTCCTTAGGATGTCTGTCAGTAGCCAATAGTGCACATGTTAAAAGCAGATGTGTCCTTCCCCACACAACATGTCTGTTAAGACAACCCCTATTACAGTAGCAACAGTCTACATATATACCTGTAATACATACCTGACACCCCTTTGCACTAAGAGGTTGGGACTATTGGGGCTGAAGTAGGACACCACTCCATGTTCTGGACATATGTTGGACATATATGTATATATAATTATCCATATAGATATACACACATATACATATTGACATACATTGATATATATATATATATATATATATATATATATATATATATATATATATACATATAAACACTCAAATATATACATATAGACAGCAATATCTGTCTGCACGTATACAGATAAAGATACATATGCACATATACTTATGGATATCTACATATATATTGACAGTAATAAGTATATCAGAATAGATATGTATGCACATATAGTTATAGATATCTACATATATATATCTACATAAATAGGCATATCTGTACACATATGATGTGCATACATACATAGCTATATATACATGTAACTATGTATATACAAATAGATCTACACATGGCCATATATATGATGCACTATACAGATGTGTATATATACATACATATGTATGAATATATATGTGTATATACATATAGACATATATCAACATATGTATATGTATATATCCATATTCCTGTCATGTGTAAACATAATGGTTGTGTATACCTTCCCAGATGTAGCTCATCGTATGTATCTGATATGTGTACATTATGATAAAACAACATATGTGATCCAACAGTCATATTAATAACAAGTACTACACAATTGTGGAAGTAAAAGCAATTGTTCAATACTAATCAATATGTGTATTGACAGATATAATGGAAAAACAACAGCTGTATGCACAGTGGTCATGGCTTAGTGGTTAAGTGTTGTGAGTATAGTGTACAGAGTCCTGGGTTCAAGACGTGCAAGGGCTGTTCATTTTGTTGCTGAGCAAAACAAGGGCTGTTGGATACAGAGTGGTTAAGGCAGTTTTGAGCAGCTTTAAGTGCATTTGCATGAGTTTGTGTGAAGCTAAGCAGTGCTAAGCTACAAGTAAATGTACGGGTGTTTACACAGTGTTGGCTTCGCTTACCACTGTGCAAATCAGCTTTTCCATTATATTGGAGCAATGTTGATACCTGCTAAGCATGGCTTAGCCATGGTAATCAGTTCTCACCACCCAGTCCAATAACATAGCGGGGTAATGGCATCTGTAATAAGTGTATGTAATGCCATGTACAATACGTCCACCTATGTGCTGTCATTACAGTAGCAAGGGGTGTGAGTGCCATGTCTGGGACACACAAATATATGAGGCCTGTACAGCAGTGTTATATGTGTGAATTTGTTACATACAGTGGTAGTAGCCCAGGCTATGTGCTGTCACACTGGCATGTAGTGTATCATGGTGATACTACTGTTGACAGAGCTTTCCCAGGCAAGAGTAGAGTGCTAAATGTAGTACTGACAACAGGCACACCTGCAGGCATAGCTGGACTCTGAGGCCTCCTTGTTGTGTCCCTGGTGTGTGAGCTGTGTCACAGTATATATCCCCTACTGGATAATGATTTGACATGTGGAATGTAACTGTAGACTACTGTCTGTACAGCACATGTTAGTGAGGGCTTCCAACATGTAGTTATGTTATACATATTGTTGTCAAACATATGTCTGTCAACACATTCATCTTACTGCATAGCTACTTGCCAAGCTGATGACTGTCAGTTCCCATACAGGTGTGCAGATGCCAGGTATCCAGCTGGGATATGTACAGGCAACCTATGCTTGATTGAAACTGACATATCTGGCCAGCTGCGTAAGAACTGGCACATGTAGGAGACAACACCCTGTATGCACCACATGCCATGGGTATCTCCAATTTCAACAGAACATGCTTGGGTACAGGTCTCCATCACAGACACTAACCATGTGTTGTAATACATGTTGCATACATGTCGACTTGATCACCTCAGTGGCCATGTGCAGGAGGCACCCAGAGGATTGGCTGATGCATGTCACTCTCACCCTGATGGTCACCACAGTGGTGTCTGTCTGTTGATAGATTGCCTGCTGCCACATGGCAGGTGCCAAGATACCACTGTACACACATCCCCTACACAACCCATCTCTCCATGGACAATAGCTAGGTACACAGCTATGACCACCTGCAGCGATGCACCCCAGTACTGACATGTGTACATGATGTGCATTACTGAGTGTAGCAGTGTCTGTGTGTTAGTACACCTGTACTTGAGAATTCCATGAGGGCCTTCACAACCACCACAACACCCATTGCCATAGTCAGTTGTGGCTGCTGCTGTATGGGACATTACATGTACCCTGTTACACTCCTCTCCCTACCGGCTACACAAGTCTTGCAGTACCAACACAACAGTGTTGTACAAATGGGTCGATAGGTATGGGATACCCACTGAGTTCTGGCAAGTGTGTGCATGTGTGCATGTCCATATATCTGTAGGGTACAGCATTCTGAGGCCACATACTCCTATTACAATACCCATTGCCACACAGTAGTACAGATGGTGTTGTTGCTGCCCGTAGGTGAGGTATGACAATGCAACACCCTACGATACCTGTGGCATATGCATTATATGCATATCCCTGTAGTACCACTGCTGGGATATACAATAGGTTGTATTGCAGTTGTGGGCAATGTGTGATGGTGGGTATGTAAGAGTGTCATCATGGGTGTCAGAGAGGACAATATCCACTGGGGGATGTGAGTGCTGTGTACACTGTCATTACTCCAAAGTACAACCGATATATGTCCCATGTACCACTTTATGGTGACCACTGTCACCATCAACCATAAAGGTATACAACTGATACCACAATCCAGCCCAGTTATGCATGTGCTGTGTGCAGCCTACCTGTAACACATCGGACACACTGTCAAGCTAGTTAGCAGCGATAGGCCCAGGTCTCTCTGGCATGTGTCTGCCTGTTATGTGTCTCGTAATGTGTATATGATGGTATGTCGCACTATGTATTGTCCATATACAACCATTACATACCCCATTAGCATACTGTACATGTCTGTGGATGTTCTGCAGGTAGCATGTAACCTGGAACACACCTCACCCTAAATGCTGTGTGGTGTGTGCAGTGAAAGCCACACACTTCAGTAGCACTACATACCTAGGTAGGGGTCTAGTCCCAGTGTTGCCAAGTAAGAATGTGCATGTATGTGGATGGGTCTACATCAGGTTGCAGATTATACACATCCCAACGGGCCACCTGTCCATGTGGCACAGGCAATAACTGTTATACAAACCTGTGACATGTGTTCAACTGTACCCCAGATATGTCACAACCATGGTGTCACCACAGTGACATACCCCTTGTGGAATATGACTGCAGACCATCCTACAACACAAATGGATAACATTATGGAGACCACAATCAACCAATGTTGCTAACAGCTATAATGCATCACTACTGGACAGCTACACTACCTGACATGTATGCATTAAACTTTACTCCTGACAACATGTTACACTGCAGTACTTGGTACAATGTAGTACAGTCACAGTGTGCATCAGAACCATATTAGCCTGGCCCTGCATCGATGTTAAGGATGACAGGGATGTGGCACAGGTATCATCATATGCACAGGGTGTGTTATTGGTTTTCCAGAGGCCAAGGGTGGGCCATACATTTGACACCATGTGTGTGGGTGAGGGGTGTAATAAGGTGAACTGGCGTGGTGATGTGGTGCGTATAGGTATGGGGTTGCCCTAGGTGTGTTTGTATAGTGTGTGGGTATGCATGCACAGAGTTTTCCCATGTGGCTGCCCTACACAGGTGTTTATGGACAGCTGCAGACCATACCTGCCAGGGTGTGCAGTTCACTGCCTCCAGCCATGGACAGGTGGACAGTGCCTGCCAGGGATTCCATGGGTATGGCCAGGTACAGGCCTTGATGTGCTACTCTCCGCTGATGATGACAGATGTCCATTGGAACCAGGTCCCTCCTGGGACTGGCCAGGATCATGTGCTTATGGCCTGCTGTGGTGTGGTGTGGACAGCACCCCCCGCAGTGCCAGGGCTGGTACTGCCACTATGGGAGCCCCTTGGTGTCCTAGCATGTCCATTTTGACTGCCATCTGTTGATGTTGCTGGCCTAAGTCCACACAGCCATCGCCGCACTCCCACCACATGTTCAAGCACAGACAAACCATGGTCAATGAGGGCCATCATCTCACCAGACCATCTATCCATGAGCTCGGTATAAGCACGAATGGGACCAGATAGTTCATGGAAGCTGTCACTTAAAGATGTGAGAACAGCCCTCTGCAGCCTCAGGCCCTGTCTGGTGTAACGTTCCATGTGCCGCCATGACAGCCTGAAACATCCACCTGGTGGTATCAGTTGTGGCGCATCTGCCAGGGGCATGATGAACAACAGCCCTACCATGAACACCCTGGGATATCTGCCTATGTGGTGCCATCCTGGACAAATGGCTATGCCTGCTGTGACCACGCACAGTAGGCATGGTTACCACACTCTCCTGTGCCCTGCCACCAACCACCAGCTGTCCTCCACTATGACCACTGGTGATGGGGTATGTATAGGCACTGAAACTGTGTGCGGGGTTGGGGTGGCTAAAAGGGGGATGTCAAATGATGGTGCTGTTTCGGCCCCTGACAAACCCACCTGTGCCTCAACAGTGCTATCATCATCTTTGGTGTCTGTATGGACACCAACATCAGATTCCATGCAGGAGGGACCCTGACCCACCTCGCCACCTGTGGGGGAAAACAAAAAATACGCTTTTAGACATGTACAGCATTGCATAACAGTACATACACACACACACACACACACACACACACACACACACACACACACCACCTTAATACCTACCTGTCCGTGACTTTACAGACAGTTCCAAGTTTATTCCCATGTGTTCTCCATCCTGCATCACACTTGATAGCATACACTCATTAATACCACTCATTAACATATAATTTCTCTAAATGCCTAGACAAGTGATCACAACACAAGACCTGTTACTCCATTACCTCCCTGACCTGAGTGGAGTGGTTTTACGTGGCCTCACTGCTGTCATACAGTGTTCACCCTGTGTATGTCTGGACATCGTGAGCATGGCCCCTATATGTGAGGGGCTACTATGTTCACTCCATAGTGTAACAAACTGGAGTGTAGTGTGTAAGTATTGCTCAGTACATGCCAAATATGGTGCTCAATCAGCCTGTCATGTGATGACTGTAATATATGGATACACTTCCTGGTGCTGTCTAGTAATTCCCCAATGCATCTGTAGTGCTGCATACATGGATTGTCAGTCACCTCTCTGCTGAATGTAATATTAAGGGTATACCTGATGTCTACCTTCCCTCCCAATGCATGTTCCATGCTACAGGCCTTATTATACTATCAGCTGTCCTGTGATTACATACACGACAAGTATTCCTGGTGTGTCATGTGTCAGTCCATGTCCATATAATGCATGATCCCAAAGGGAAGTATTGCTGTATGAACAACCCCACAATCACACATGTGCATACATGGACACCCACACAAACACACACACATGCACACATGCATCCTACATGCATCACCCTCCCTCCACTTCACCAGAGTGACCCTACAGACAAAATAACCACCCTCCAAAACACACACACACACACACACACATACAGGTGAGGTTGCACAGAGACAGTAGGCACAGTCCTCCTATTACCCATCTGTCAACATGCATAACATATGGTACACAACAGCATGCAGTGCAGCTATAGTCAATCCATGCTAGCAACAGTATAGGTATGTGTGTGATGCATGTGCTGCGTTAGTAGGTGATGCCCCTTCCCCTGGGTACCACTGCACCCATGTACACAGTATTACTGTGCACCTGTTCTTCACCCTGCCATGTACTGTGCACCAAACCTCACAGGTGTACAACCCATTGCTGAATGTGTAGTACTGTGTCGGTTATGTCAGCTCTAATGCTCACAGCCCCTATGATTTTCAGCAACACATACCTGGGATGATATGTGGACAGATGTCATTTCTGACTGTCTAATGTCTGGTTTACAGATATCAACATCTGTGGACCATGTATGGCCAATCCAATACTATTACACTGACAACCGTCAGACCATACCATGGCTATGGGGAGTGTACACACCCTTATTGATATAATGCAACCTTCCTTGATCTGCCATGGGACCACATCACCATATATATTAACAGTACATGAGCCCGATATGTGACATATGTCCTGTACATTCACATGCAGTGTCTACAGAATTTGTTAGGTGTGCAGATGCTGACCGTGATGCATACACGCGATGTGTGTATATGTGTGCATACCCTTATCATGACGGTTTGTTGCACGTATTGTTATGTATACTACAGCAGTCACTACTCCTGACAGGGGTATACTAGCATAGGCCATCTGCATTTGCCAGTGTATGTTCAGTCTGACCTACACATGCCCCCAAATCTGCATGTTTGCAAGGTCTACTCATGTGCACATCCCTTGGTGTTCACACACTGCTGTCACTATTGCTGTGGGGGTAGGGTTATTGTCTGCCACAGTCCCTGAACCTGACTGTGTGCAGGTACAGCCATTCTTAGCATCCTTAGGATCCCTGCTGCAGTGCACTGGTGTGTCATGCTGACAACCCATCCCCACCTTCAGCCGTTTTACAGATGCTTGACAAGTCAGGCCTACACATGTGTGTCAGTTTGCAGTGTCCCATACACTGAACACCACATGTTACAGCCTAGTCCCAGCTAATAATGTGGACCACAGTAATACATTATGCCATAGTGTACATCTGTAACAGTTGGCATTGTACTACTGGTATATACACTGTTGTTGCACTGTATACGGGTGATGTTTCACACATGTCCCTATGTCCCTACTGTAGGCCATGTCTCCCACCATTATGTTAATCCCTGTGGACAAATTCTGCAAAGACAGGATGTTAGTTATCTTGCAGGTGTCTGACATACCCTTCCAATACCACATCATAGTCACCACTGTGATGCTGTGCATTTAACAGCAACAATACGTGCACATGTACAGCATGCATTCTGGGTAGGTGTGTTAGATGTGTGCATGGAATATACCATAGCCATTACACGCCCGGAGTATTGGCAAGCATCAACATAAGCCATACTCATCAGCTACAGGCTGCTGCCTTGGTGGTATACCAGAGGGACCTACATAAGAGGGTGAGAGATGCAATATCAGTGGCCACACTTGTAGCATTGCTACAGGGTGGGTGCAGCATTACAGTATGTCAACAGTACATGTCCACAATACTACCACATATGCACATCTGTTTATTACTACTATGCAGCAGCAAACCATATATATGACATGTCAGATATGCATGCTCTACCTGTACAGATGTGGATGCATATGCAACAGTGGTCTACTGATGTGCCCTGTGGCCTTACCTGCACGCTCCTCAGCCAGTGTGTGGGTAGTACCCACCTGCACACTGGTCTCCGGCAGTTGTTGGCTGTGCAGACGGGCAGGTGCCACGAGGCTGGCGAAGAGCTCCTCAACACATATTGGGAGGGATGGATGGCATTCCCCCCAATTACGAGGTGATCACCCCAAATTGCAGCAGCACGCTGACAGGCATTGAGAAGCAGGTCAGAACAATGATGCCGGACCTGCTCATAATTGCAATTGTGCAGTCCAACATCATTGACCCTGTGGACAAGGTCACTCCACAGGGTGGTCTGCTCCTGCTGCTCATGGGTGGCCCAGCCAAACAGAACAGGGTAGTGCTGGATTAGGTAGGTTAGCACTACTACATTTTCAGCAGCAGAATAAGATGGGATCCATCCATGTGACATCTTGCCTGAAAGACATAAAGATAGAAACAAGTCTGAGCAACTCATACAGCAAGGTTACCACAGTTCTTAATACTCATCTCTGTCACCCCTGAGCATATCAGTGACAACAAACTGTACACATGACTCAATAGGTATGGCTATAGCTTACCTACCAGTGGGACAGGTATTGTATTGTACCATATTTTGTGCTATTTGTTTATAGCTATGTTCCCTGTGTGGACACTATCCTTGGTGGCCTGTTACAGACTATTCACCTGCATGCCATTGTCAGGGCCACTATGGTTCCATATATGTCTGTGGTATGCTTGCTATGTGATTGCTGCACATCTGACATTCTGTGTTATTGGGGATATCTATGCATGCTGTTAGACATGTTCCAGGATTGTGTAGATTATTTTACCCACATATGTTCTATAAAAGTGACACAATAGCATGTTCAGGGCATATTTGCCAGCATAACCACCTCTCCAAACCCATCCGCCCATGTTATCAGGCCACATCACATGTGGGACCCACCCTGGGGCCTCCTCATGTACTGGTCCAGCACTACCTTCAGGTGGAACCACCTCAGGGGATGTTGTCACCTGCTAGGAGCACACACAGACATGATCTTGTCCCCTGATGTCAGGTCCAGGGTCTGTTCCATAGTGGGCTCCACAGACACATGTGGAATGTGCTACATCACCTTGTGGCACCCAGTACACATTCACAGGGTCCACATGCTCCTCCTGCTCAGCCTTCAAGCACCTTCAGAACATGGACTGCTGTTGTGAGTAGCAGTGGATGGGAGGCTTGTTCCCGTTGTGTCCATATTGGGTCCATTGGGGCTTCCACATTGCAGACCACACACACCATCCAGGGTGATTACCCACCACATATGTCATATAACACCCCTGTAAGCTGTTCTCTATATCTACCAACCCAGACCACCTCCACAACTATACCTGCCATACTTCCCCATATTCCCATTCCCTACTTCACAGACAAGGGCAATGTGGTCCCAACAAGCGATTCACACACTGTCAGCCATATATATCTGTGTTTATTCCTATGTGTGCTGTTCCCTTGCACATAACATGCAGCACTGTGGTGGTAATATAGACAACATGTATTTACATACATATATGTGTGCGTGTGTTTGTATATATGTAGACATGTGCATACAGATATATATCTATATATGTGTAGATATATATGATGCATATATATATATATATATATATATATATATATATATATATATATATATATATATATATATATATATATATATATATATGTCTACCTATCGGTATATGTATATTTGTGGACATACATGTGTATATATATGTATATATATATATATATATATATATATATATATATATATATATATATATATATATATATATATATATATATATGTATATATATATACGGTGGTGGTGCTGCGGTAGCGTTGTCACCTCATAGCAAGACATTGTCCCGTTCGATTCTCAGCTAGAGCGTCTTCTGTGTGGAGGCATACGTGAATGGGGCATGCCTTCTTTGATGGTTGTGCATCAGGGCTGGTAACCCGGTATGTAAAAATCCACTAACAATCATTAGCGGACCTGAGTTCCACTGTGGTGACCCCTAACCGGGAAAAGCCAAAAGACACAAACAAATATATATATATATATATATATATATATATATATATATATATATATATATATATATATATATATATATATATATATATATATATATATATGTCCACATATACATACCTATATATGGGGTCCATTCTGGCATCAGGTCCACAATCTCAAAACACCTTCCTGCACAACTGCACTGTTCTGCCTTGCTACAACACAGACAGGTGCCACATATGGACACAGCTTAACATTAGGGGGTATATGTAGGGCCAGATTGCAGGTAACCCTATTACACACCTATGACATTTCAGCATGCTACAATACAGGTTAATCTGAGTGTCCTGAAAGTGGTGGGCTTTGGAACCCATGTGTCCATCATTATTGGCATTACTTCCACCATCAGCTATTGGCCACAGTAATATACATGCTTTCCATTACACAACACACACTATGTTGACTTGCATCTTATCAGTCAGTGCTGCTCTGTACAGTTGATGGGTATGAGCCACTACCCACAGGGGACAGACTCTGTTGTCCTTAGCAGTTGTTCAGCTGAACATCATTACAACCACAACACCTCATGGCACATATAAATCATTCAGCATCATCTAACCCATTATTATGGACCAAGTACTACAGTCAATTATATGCATATATACTTCACATACCTGTTGTGGGAATGAGGTCTGTTCTGGACAGTGTCCTTGTAAGGATTTTTTTTTTTTGTTTTCCTTTGACTTGGCCTTTAGCCTGCTTTCTTTCTTAGTTTGTTTGTTTTATTGTTTTTTCCTCTTTCAATTTCACTTTCTTTCACTTTCACTTTCACTCTCTCTCTCTCTCTCCAGTAAATGGATTGAGCTGCTTTAAATAGATTACAGCATGGCTTTTGTAGGTAATGCACATGATCAGGTGATAGCCTCTGCACCAATCAGTGTCCTCCACTTGCTACCTGCATGTAACATGCTGTGTAGTACTTCCAATTGCCACTGTCATTACAACCCACTACTATAAATCCATACATCATGTGGGAGTGGTCCCTTTACCTTTAATGTATGGCGGACATCCTTCCTGTGTGTGGGCAGCAGTGTTACAAACAGCAGGTAACAATACCTCTTACTAGAGAACTTTCATACTCAGGCCAGCTACTTATGTGTATGAGTTTCCAGAACTACAGACAGAGTGTGTGTAGTGTTGTTGTATGCATTGTATAGAACCAATGTTACAGGGTTTGTGTGCACATACTAGTTTAGCATGGAATGCAATCTGTCTGCATAGCTCTAAACTGTGGGTCTATCCACTTCATGGCCAGATGTGTGCCTGTTATGTTTTGTCTGTCCACCACACGAGTCTTGTGTCAGATATATCACTGGAACTGTGTGTGTTGAGTGCTATCAGTACATGGCTACATCCATTTGTGTTTCTAACTTCATATTCCTGACTAATGGTATGTTGCAGACTATCCTGTAACACCAGTGACTTCCTTAGTGTATGACAACACTGTTTCACATATGAGCCTGTGTTCCAGCCTCTGTCGTCCACCTACATACCAGGCTTTGTACATATGACATGCTGTCAGGGGTTGTTCTGTAGTGGGCTGTGAGTATGTCATGCTGCCATTCCTGCCATCATTCCACTGCTGTTGTGGCCCCCACACATATTGTGGGGTTGGGTCCATATATGTGTGGCTTCATCTACACATTACATGTGTGCCCTTATGCATTCCAGAGGCCAGTGTATGTAACAGTAGTATATGGCCCTCTATTTCAGTCTATGGGGGGATGCACCATAACTAACCTAGGCTGTTACAACATGTGGGGGTATCAGGGGTAAGCTGCCTTAAGGTATCTGGATGTAATTTACCATACAATTCACCTTGGGTAAATTCAGGCCTACTGCTTCTTGCCATACAGACTGTTTTGTTTGTCAGTGTGATTGTGATGGTGTCAGTTATGCCTTGTTATGTAACAGATACATCCCATTGTGTCAAATGAGGTCTTTACCCCCTAAGGATTGGGTGCAGAGGGTAGATAGAGGCTGCTGGACTACACATCTGCATTACTTACTGTTGATTGATTGTTATCCTGGGGCCCAGTTTGTCTTTACTGTTGTACTACTTGAAGGCCTTGGCCTGGACAGCAACATATGTAAACCTTTCTGGAATACTGTATTAATTTATCTGTTTGACAATTGCATTAGTCTGTTTATATGTATTTCAGAGTCTAAGCAGCTATATGACATGGCATATACAACTGTAATAGTACACAAATAAAGCTTTCCCATGTATGCAAACCTGTGTGTGGCATTATATCCTTTGACCTCTCTGTGGGTATATGTTGCAGGCAACAACTGTCATTTGCATGGGTGACTCATACAATGTCCATTTGGTAAGGTGGCAACTGTAGGCATAGTGGCTATTCTGTATTGTGTGCATCTTCTACATATGTATCTTCCTATACATATCTGTGTGCGTGTATGTGTAGTTACATACATATATATAGATATATATGTATGTATGTATGTATCTGCATATATGTGTCTGTGTGTATGTATCTTAGGAATGTTGATTGCTTCCACATTGTACATTCCCTATGGTAGCAAGACTGTACTGCATGATACGTTACTGATACCAGCCTGACATCATACAGGTCAGATGGAGTACTGTTAACATCTTGTGCCCACGTTGTGTCAGGTGCTGGTTATGGGATTTGCAACATTTGGTATTATATTGCAGGGCAAACGTGTTTGGCTGTGGGAGGGAAATATCTATACATATAAGACATGTGTTGCTTGGGCCTCCTCACCCCCATTACTGGTGCATGTGGTCATATATGTTTTTGCTATGTTCTCTTTTATATCTATAGATATATGTCTGTATATACATATATATAGATATATATTTATGTTTACACACACACACATATATATATATATATATATATATATATATATATATATAATGTAGACATATATATGTAGACATATATCTATAGCTGTATGCATATGTATATATATATATATATATATATATATATATATATATATATATATATATATATATATATATATATATATATATATATATATATATATATATATATATATATATATATATATATATATATATATATATATATATATATATATATATATATATATATATATATATATATATATATATATATATATATATATATATATATATATATATATATATATATATATATATATATATATATATATATATATATACATATACACACACACACATACATCTATATGTTTAAATATATTTCCTGCACTGTTGAATGACTGTGCTGGATGATTTGTTTGTGAAAACACCAAGGTTATGTATATCTCACATGGCTTAGTAGCAAACCATTTTGGCTATGGTGTGCAGGGTCCTAGGTTTGTGCTTTGCAGAGGCTGTTTATTTTGTTTCTGGGCAGAACAAGGGCCATTGGATACAGAGTGATTAAGTCACTTTTAAGCAGTTGTAAATGGGTTTGTGTGGAGGTAAGCACTGCTAACTTCCGGTTACAGTTTCTTATACTCTGTTAGCTTCTGTATTGCTTAACCTGTGTAGGCATTACTTACCCCTGCACAAACAGGCTTAAACCCTCTTACTGCTGCTTAAAAGTTCTTACTCCTACTTACCTCTGCGCTAATTTATTTAAAAGAAAAGAAAAAGGGTTGATAAGAAAGTGGTGAAAAGGGGGCACAAAGAGGGGAAACACAGTAGGGAAAATAGCTAGGGATGTGCAGGAAGGGTGTAGGGAAGGTCCATAGCTGCCCATTTCTTCTACAGCAACAGCTGTGCATATACACTGAATGTGGAGGTAGATTTGGACACTCAAACCCCTGAGAGAGGGGTGAGGGCAACAATAATATGTTGTGATGCCAATTAGACCAGATTACATGTGCTCAGTGGACATGTGTGTGAAAGTGACAGCTATGTATGGGGTGAGATTTTTCTTTGGGAACAGATTGCCCTTTTTTATTTTTTTCAGGTGAAAGTGGGATGTTGGGGAAGGATAGTAGGTATATTTGGGGAGGTAGGTAGGTAGGTTAATAGACAAGACAAACAAGACGCATACAGGGGCAGTATATGACACATGTGGGTGGTAAACACCTTGATGGAGAGGGGTGTTGGGAAATGGAAGCCCATGAGCCTCCTAGTGGAAATATTGGGATTGAGGTCCCCACCCATTTGCAGTCAACACTGCACCTTCACAGCCCCGAAGGTGGTTGTGCTGGGGGCTGAGTCAGAGAACCAGGCCAACCCACTATTTGTGACACGTGGCCTTCAAGCTGGAGTAGCAGATCTCCAAACTGCTGGTTGAGCTCACTATGCACCACGACCCAGACCTGGCGATGGGTGACAGGTTCCTGTCTGCACCCACTCCCAGAGGGGGGGCAAGTCCCATCCCCTGAGGTGGTTCCACCCAAAGGTGATGCAGGACCAACAGACAGGGAGGTCCCGGGTTGGGCCCCAGATGTGCTGGTGCCCAGTGCCACAGCCATCTGAGGTGGGACAAGTGTGTCCGCTAAGACCTGCATTCCCATACGTGCTATAGTGTTTATGTTTTCTCAACATATATGGGTTAGTAATAGTCATCACATTCCAGGATTAGGTATAACAGCATGCATAGATATTCCCATTAACCCAGACACCAGATATGGAACAGTTGCATAGCAAACAGAACACATGCATATATGGGACCACAGTGGTAATTACAACAGCATGCAGGTACATTGATAGCACCATGCCATCAATGTTGGAGGATTTCAACATAGCACATGCATAGAAACAGATTTAAATAATTATCAAACAATAGGACATATGTCCCAACATTAGAGTTAAGTCATCACGTACCAATTGAGTTGGGTACTTAGTTTATTGTTGCAGATATGGTGAGGGGGAGAAAGATGTCAATTAACAACTAGTATACTCCTGTAGTTCACTTTACTTTCCTAGTCAGTGCTGTTATCTGTACCTTACAAGTATTAGTACACTACCCTATTGCTTTAGTTTGGACTGTGGTATGGCTGTCGACAGCTATATACATGAACTGGTTTTACCTGCCGTATACACCTCTTACCTGGCATACCTGTGGAGGAATTGTTTGTTAACACTAACTAACTGTTTCTACACATACTCCCAGATTCCAGGTTGAACTTCTGCACATACCCATCCATCTCTTTTTGCACAGATTCTGGCCATGTCTTGACCACATGCAGGTGAAAAAGGACATATGTAGACTATTGCCCTCTTCAACCTTTAGTGACTTACATCACTCTTATACAGGATTTCATAGACAGTTATATTATGTAGCACAGTGTGGGTGACAGTGATGAGTGATATCTTATTATTCAGAGCAACTGCAACAATAACAATGCCATACAATACCAAAGTAAACAGTACCTGTACAGGGTGGCAATCTTTTATTTCTAGGCACAGTGTTCGTATTTGATGGACCTGTGGGAGCAATGTTTGTTAGCACTCCCTGAATGTTGCCACACAAAGTACCAGAATCCACATTAGTATTATGCACATACATCTCACTCTGTTACTGTACACACTCTGGTCACAGATTGACAACATGAGGGTGTAGATGTGACATACATGGCTTATTACTCTCATAACAGTTTGGGGAGTTGCTAGAGTGATAGGTTTGTCCTTATAGATGTGTGACAATCAGTTGTATTTCTTGCTTGGTGCCTATACATCTGGGATCATCCCATTGATTTCCCAAGAGGACAGACTGTCAGGCAGCAGATATGGGCCAATTTACTGGACATTTAGGACATACCTGTACAGTTGTGGGATATGATTCTGTATGCAGACTACTACCACTCCCAGGATTCAAACCATGGCTATGTGTGCTAAAAATACAACCATTCACGTCTCAGTTGCATGTGCTATTCGGATTTTGTTGTCTGTCTTTTCACTGTTTTCTGCCTATGTCTCTCTCAGTTGTACTAAATGACCTTTGGGGGTTATACCAGTCATATACAGACATTCCTACACATTTATCATTTATGTTGCACAGTGTGGGTAACAGTGCTTAATACAACAGTACTATTAAGTGATTGCAAAGCTACATTACCATATGATACCAGAGTAAACACATGCAGTCCAGCAGTTAGACCTTCATTGTCAGGCTATTATGCTTTTATTTACATACAACCTATATGAGACACTTCCTGCCATATTCTCCGGTGTATGCTGTACTTGCCTTAAATAATACAGGTTTTATACAACCAGTTAACATACTAATACTTTTAGATTTATTTCCTATGACAGTACATGCAAGAGTATTACTAACCTGCCTTATGTCGCAATCTCTCCAAGCGACATCCAAGGGCCTCCTGGTTCACAGCCTGCTCATTTGCCACTGTGAAGGACATAAGAGGAATATTTAGCCATACCTATCCATAATATACATGAGCTAGCAATTATTAAACAGGTAGTGGAATGATACACACTGCTGGGACCTCCCCTGTCCTCCTAGCCTCTTGGATCCACTGATCCATGAGATCCCCCTTTCATCACTTCAGGTCAGCATAGTGATGCCTGACCTGCTCACCAGTTCAGGGTATGCCAGTGGCACTGGTGAGGTCATGGGTGAGATGGTCCCAGGCGTCTGCTTTATATTGGGAACCCTGGTGCTGGCCCTGCAGCAGTCTCTGCTTATGGTCTTTGACAAGGCATCCTGACATGACTCTGAACTCCTGGCTGCCTCAGCACTGCCCCCAAAAGTGCACATCCTCTCCCATCCCAGACATGGTACCTGCAAGGTGAAGCTACAACCAGTTATGAGATGTATCCCCACCTGTTGTTTTTAAATAGGGCCAATTTCCCACACTTTTCTGTTATTGGACAGTTTTGAAAAGGCTAAGCTATGGGCAAACCTGCTTACCTAAGGCTGACATTGCTTAAAGAGGTATACCAATGGGTAAATTGAGTTAGCTGGCCTATACATTGCTTACACCTACTAAGCTGGCCTGTGCAATGCTTAGCATTGCTTAATATTTAATTTGCATTATATTTGCTTTTTGGCATTGATTTCTTATTCATTACATGTTATATATGTGTCTGGTATCCATGATTCATGTGTACGTACACTGTAGGGGGTCATTGTGTTTATAAGGGGACTTCAACACTTTATTACAAGTATACCTCACATATGGGCTTACTGCAGTACTCCAGTTCACATATTTATGTTATGTAGTAGGTTATACAACATAAGATTGTATATCGATTACTTTCACATGTTCAATTTGATTTTACTATAGTGAGGATTTGTTTGGTGATACCTCAATCTTATGTACTGCTGTGATGGCTTAGTGGTTAACTACTGTGACTGTAGTGTACAGGGTCCTGGTTTCAAGACTTGCAAAGGTTGTTTATTTTGTTTCTGGCCAGAAAAGTGGCTGTTGCATACAGAGTGATAAAGGCACTTTTAAGCAATTGTAAGCGGTTTTGTGAGGGTTTGCGCGAAGGTAAGCAATGCTAACCTCTGGCTAAATATGCTTACAGAGAGTTAGCTTCAATATTGCTTAACCTGTGTGTGCATTGCTTACCCCCTCACAAATGGGTTTAAACCAACTTACTAGTGCTTACATATGCTTCCTCCTGCTTACAACTGCACTAATTTAGACAGTAATGTCTAATGGTTCTTGGGAAGTTGGGGGATTTAGAATCTGTATGGAGTTATCATTCATTAGACATTTTACCTTCCATCTGTAACCCTAATTCCTGTGTACATATACCGTATGGGGCACATGTGATTATCTGTGGACTTTGCAACATTATAACACTGACACCTGACATCTGCATTTAATGCAGTACACCAGTTCACAAATATATGTAATCTCATAGGTTATGCAACTAAAAATATTGGTCATAAAGGGATTTGACATGGAAAATGGAATGTGCTGCAGTGGCACTTGCTATACTGCTTCATTTGCACATATATTGCTTTTTATCCCCTTCTGCTATTTAACCTGCATTAACCATAGATAAGCAATGGGCAAACCTGCACAACTATGGTTAAATTTCATCCGTTTCATAAAAAAAATCTTTATATTTGTTGTTTTAACTATTGCTCTTGTACACGTGGGGGGTGTTGCTGAAGGTATGCATACACCTATGAGTGGTCTCACTCATTCTTTTGGTGCTTGTCTGCTGTTCTTCATTGCAGGGGCATGTATATTTTGAGAGCTCTGCTCTCATACATGCCCCCTGCACTCTTACATGCTCCATGCAAGATTAAGCTCAGACAGAACGCCTTCATTAATATGCATGGCGCACTGCCATCCTGCTCCTAAATAGCCACTTCCATGCAGAACTAAGCTAGTTCTGCATGGAAGGATAGTAAATCTGGAAGAGTGTTTCCTCAGTTTGAACTATGTTGCCTGTTAAGGTACTGCACATCAGATTATTTATATTGCCATACAAATAGTTTGTGACCTCAGACAAAAATATCATCATTTGTGCAGTGGTGAGGCTGAAGTGCCAGTAGCATTTATTTATATGGCAAGATACTCATTTTCATCTTTAATTTTTTTATTAATGTTTCCCTCAGTATTTATGTATTACTACATTTTAGCTGTAGGTAATTTCCAGCTCTAACAGTGATAAAGCATAAAGCATTAATGGCGTTAATCATTGCAATCATCTGTTATGATTTGCAGCATTGTTTTCTCAGTTTCATTAGGTTTTAAGCAATACCATTAGAGGAATGAAATGCAGTTTTTATTTAATAACTTATTTCCCTTCAAGTTAAACATATGTGTGAAGGTTAATTTCTAACAACAAAAATGTCACACTTGAATCACAATAGGTTAGATGAATGTGTCATACACATTTGCTTAACATAAGCTAGGTGATAGTCAAGTGATTTTGAAGAGGGACTGTCATAAGAGCTGGATGGTGGTCTGATGTCATGACCTATTTGATGCAGGTATCTTGAAAACACTGATTTGACAGGGCTGCAAGACCGTAACCTTGAATGAGAGGTTCTGCTATGTGCAGATGAATGCTGACATGGCCTGCATGAAATCTGTTGTGCTTGTTCCTCCCTAATAGTTACAATACCTTCTTGAGAAGCACTTGTAGCATCATGTGTCCTGCCCCACATGTACGGACATTACCCAGTCCTCTTACCCTTCCAGAACTGACTTCTACTTCAGTCTTGTATGTCCTAACTAGTGTTCAAATGTAGGCAGCCATGGATGCTTGGTGTGCCACCATACTAGACAGAGGGTAATCATGGAATTGTCCCTGATCTCTGCTATTTCCATGTAGTGCTGAAAATTGTCATGTATGCCCTGGAGGACTTTGACCATTTTCAACTGACTCTCTGTGGCAATGATCTGAGTCTTAACAATGTCACAACACATTTTCTGACTTTGAAGAAATTTATTTATTTGCTGGAATCAAAACTTTATAAGCTCATTGTACCCTATCTTAAATCAATACAATAACCACTATATGATCATAGGAGGAGAGTGGAATGCATATCAGAACCCAAAAAAGGATAAATCAAGTTCACAGAGATCATGCAATAAACAAGCAGTTTTAACATTAAGCGAACTTAAATATGACTCTAATTTATATGATCCCTTCAAATATGGTAATAACACAAATAACGCAAATAACTTTACATTTTACTCCAACTGTCATAAAATGTGGTTGAGAATTGACTTTTTCCTAATTTCAGAAGCACTAATTAATCTTGACCCCACAGTATCCGTTCATACTCGTTACTTGTCTGACCATTCTAAAATTACCCTAAATATTACTAAGACCACCAAAAACAACACAGAATATTGGGGATACAACTGGTCTCTAAACCCAAATCTTTTAAATAAAAAGGAAATAATTCAGGAAGTTCAGAACACTCTTAAAATGTCTCTAGGCAAGTTAACAAAGCAAAAATGCATTCCTGATATTGAATGGGTGTCAACTAAAGCTCAGATAAGAGGTATCTTTATCCAGAAAGCTTCTTATTATAAGAGAATACAACTCAGAGAAGAACAACAACTAGAAGCTAAAATTAAATCATTCAAACAGGATCTATTTAAAAACTACAACACACAAACGGAAACAGAACTTTTGAAATCCCAGAAAGACCTTTTCTTGGTTCACAACAATAATCTAGCATTTCATGAAACTAAAATACTTGCAAAATATGCTAGCCATATACAAACACCGTCACGAGCACTTGCGAGGATTATTAATCAGTCTAAAACACCTTCACAAATTCCGGAACTATTTTATAAGAATAAGACTTATACAAAAACCGAAGATATTATCAAAATTTTCGAAATTATATACGTTCAAATCTATGGAGAACAAAACCATCTACTTGCAAATGATAATAGTGCAGACTTCCTACAAAAACTCAATTTTCTGAAAATTGATGTGAAACAAAGAAAAGAATTAATAGAACCAATAACCATTGATGAAATAATAACAACAATCAAAAAATTGAAATCACACAAATCTCCCAGCCCAGATGGTCTCACAGCTGAGTTTTATAAAATATCCTACCTTATCACTGCATAAATATTATCTCACATATTAAACTATATAATAAATAATAAAATCAATGATATACACTTTAATGCATCCAAAATGATTTTCATACCTAAAGAAAAGGCAGATCCTCAAAATCCGGATAGTTACAGACCCATATCCTTACTCAATACTGATACCAAAATTCTAACATCTATTCTGGATAATAGACTGAAAAAAATAACGGACCTAATTATTTCGAGTGAACAATCTGTTTTTTTATCTTCTCGGCAAACCAGTGACAATACACTAACACTACACACCCTAATTTCATATGCCAATCAAAATAACCAAAACATATATGCACTAATTATAGATGCTCATAAGGCCTTTGATAGAGTCAACATAAGATTTTTATTTCAAATCCTACCCTATTTTAACATACCCCAAGAATTTATTCTAACCCTACAAATATTATACAGCAATCCTTATACAACATTATATATAAATAAAAGATGGTCTAATAGAATTCAAATCAGAAATGGCACTCGTCAAGGGTGTCCCTTATCCCCTTTACTGTTTAACCTATATCTAGAACCCCTATTTTTAAACATCAAACAAAATGCATATCATAATGCTCCAGTAATATATAACACAAAAATCTCCTTGTCAGCCTTTGCTGATGATTTCAACATATACTGTACAATGCCAACCACAGACACCAACAAAATGCTATCTGCTATTGAGGATTTCACATCAATTTCAAAGTATAAAATAAACCTTAAAAAAACTAACATCTTCCCTTTAAAAACTCTGAAATCTTTTTCACTCCTACCACTGATAGGTCAAATAAAAGCTGAAGAAAAGATAAAATATCTAGGAATTACATTCTCTACAGATAACAAAAATGTTTACCTTAATAACATCAAACAAAAGTGGGACCACATTTTACTTGATCTTAAGAGATGGAAAAATCTGAAACTACTACCATTAGCTAAAGTCTCGATTATCAAAATGAATATCTTGCCCAGGTTTTTATACATCTTCATGTCTTCCCAGCTATTAATACCCAAGAATTTTTTTAAGCAAATTCATACTGAATTCGCAAAATTTATATGGGAACCAAAAAAACTAGAATCTCATATGATAAACTGATGACTCCAAAAAACAAAGGTGGATTAGACCTACCAAATTTTGAAAATTACTACTCAATCATAAATGCCAATAGAACTTTAAGAATTGCAAACTATAATAAGCTAGATAATAGCTGGTCCCCACATTGGGTAAAATTAGGTTTTAAACATATTGAAAGCCTGAATATAAATCCCAAATTAATACCTTTCTTAAGTAGTAAAAACATTAAAGTGTATAACCTATTGGAATCCCTTAAAAATTCCATAACATTAATACAAAATCTTTTTAAGTCAGTAAATCTCCTTCAACCCATGATGATACTGCAACCTATCCACAAAATCCCTAACTTGAGAATTAATAACCAGTTACTTGACCTGAAAAAATTCCCACTTATAATTAATATAACGCTACAAGATCTATACCCATTTTTGAATTGTCCCATGCAAGAAATAAGAAACCAATTGGGCCTACCCAAGACATACTTGTTGATCTTAAGACAGATTAAAGAACTGTGTTTAAGTTACCTTCACGACATAAACATAAATCAAGATGACTTAATCAAATGCAACTCACTTTGGCAAGCCCTTCTACAACACAGTAAATTTATAACATGCTCATACAAACTGAACAAAGACCTGAAATTTCAAGAACGCATACTCTTATCTAATTATTGGAAAGAAAAAATACCATTGATAGAAAACAATAAAATAATACAAGCAATCAATCTAACAATAAAATCCATATCTCTTCAAAAGCTAGAATTTACCCAACTCATGATATATAATAATGCTTATTACACACGCCTTAGACTGCATAAATTTAACCCTAGAAGCTCCCAATTTTGCCCACATTGTAAAGATGAAACTGCTGACCTTTTACATATGTTCTGGAGCTGTAAATGTGTATTCAAACTTTGGAACTCCCAGGAAGTACAGCTACAAAAGATGGGATATCAATCATCAATGCTCACGCGGGAATTTATGATATTACATATTTCCCCAATTAACCTATCTAAAAACCAAACAATCATTCTCATTAATATCGTCTTATTAATGAAACTTTACATAGCTACCAACTGGCTGACCCCATCTAAAATATCATGGAATAGCTTTAGGAATTTAGCGACAAAACATATATTAGCCCACAAATACATAATAAACAAACAAAACAAAAATCCCAATATTTTGATAATGTTGGGAACAAATTTTCAATATTATACTTGCATAAAATATTGACTTTGGAAGACATTTACAACATACACAATAAAAATCATAACATCATATAGTAGTATACTAACTTGATGGTACTAACCCTGGAGAAAACAACTCTTATCTTTTTCCATACTATTAAATTATGAAAGCATTCATGTAACTAGTGTAAATATGTTTTAATTGATTGTTTTTGTACCAGTTGTATATCACCTGTGTTTACGCTTGTGAAATTATGTATATTAAAAATAAACAATAAAGAAATATTATTGAAAAAAAAAACTTTATAAGCTGAGAAGTTTACAGATTGAGTTTTTGTACCTGCAAGAATATATTTGTAGAAAGGTAGTACCACAAAGGCTACAAATATATAGATTCCCCAATGGGATTGCAAAAGACTATTTATTTTTTAAAAGACTTTGTGAATTTATTTGATTGTTGTGGTTTTGAAGTTATGCAATTATTGGCCAAAAAGAATGAAAATCATATTAGTCAGGAAATTACTTGTCTCAACAATTGTATTATCAATTATTTATTATTTTTCCAATACAAAGACTTTTATGAGAATGTATCTGTTAGAACTGATAGGAAGTGTATGGAACTTATAAAGAAAAAAAGTAAGAAAATAACAAGGGATGTACATCAGGACAAGGAGAACAAGGTGTATATGGCATGGCAGAATTCAAACAACACTGTAATTCACAGTAATGGTGAGATACATAGGGCTTATCCTGGTGGATACCCTAGGGAGGTTAACATAGAAGAACACAATAGCAAAAATTACCACAATCCAGGGGCAGTGCATTTTTAGAGAGGATGATTTTCTGCCATTACATAGATGAGAGAGGTTAGCTGACCAAGAGTTGCACAATATCAACATTGAAGCTTCCCTAGATATGAGATTTGAAATTGGGGAAAATTTTTCTGGTACACCTTACCCTCCATCCAAGAGAAAAAAACAAGGGAGGGGTAAAAACAAGAAAGTGAAGATAAACAGATGGAGATGATTTTGAGCACATATGAGGGACTGGTTTTAAGCTACAAAAGCTATAACATTTTTAATTATGCTACCATAGAAATTACCCTTGAATATTTTTCCCTCTTTTAGGAGGGATTCAAACTTGTACCGAACAGACATTTTAGTTTGGTGGATACTTCAATAGAGTTGAAGTTGTTTTCTAGAAAGTTAAATTTGGCATTTCTATTTAAAGACAGTAACCAGGACTATGAGAGCTATAATTCAAAAGAAATATTTAGGAAAAAGTATGTATTTAACCTGTATTAAACCCCAATATTCAGATTTTTGAACAGGCTTGTTTAGATTACCTCAATAGAATGGAGATAACAAAGAAGTTGTTACACAGAAATTTGACATTTAATGAAAGAGAAATTATGAAGGCTCTTACAAATGATAGAAATTTAAGATTAATGCAACCAGAGAAAGGAGGAGGTATGGTGCTGTTTGACTCTCATTAATATTCAAGGCCCATGTTAAACATATTCCCAGATAGTAATACTTACCTGCAAGTGTCTAGGAATCAAATTAACATAGCCTATAAGAGAATAGACTATCAGTTGGAAAACCTTAGAATAGATGACAGGATAGCCCTGGACACATATAATTTCTTAAAGAAAGAAAATCCCATTATCCCCATGATTTTCAGAAAGGTCTACTTTAGATCAACGCAAAGTCAAAGTGTCGAATGCTCACATGAGCGTAAATGCAGGAACTCTATGCTTTTTTGAACTGCATTACAGTGAGGATCAGAATAGTTGCTCTTTCCTCACTGTAGTGCAATCTCAGAGTTGGAATATATATTTAGCGGGGTGTGTGGGGGCCCAGCCCCCCCCCACAATAGCAATTTCGAATTTCTGCATTTACGCTCATGTAAGTGTTCGACATTTTGATTTTTTGTCTATATAATATAGACCCTTTTCAGAATACCCAAGGTATATAAGAACATACTACAACCTCCTTTTAGGCCCATGGTTTCAGCACATGGGTCCAAAACACATGCCATAGGAGTATTCATAGAAAGGCTGTTAAAACCTTTATTTTCTATGGACAGCCAACTATTAAAAATCTTCTGGGATTTTTGGGGGAGGTTAAACTGTACCTTATGTGATATCAACATTGAGTTTCTAATGGTGGATATTGTTGATCTGTTCTCTAGCATACATATAGAACAAGGTATGTAATTGATCCACAAGGGACTTTTAAAGTTAAAATCTCTAAACAATGGCAAAATCAGGACAATTGAATATATGTTGATGGTACTTAAAAACAATTTCATATTTTTCAAAGGTGAATTTTTCAAACAAACTTCTGAGCTAGCAATGGGGTCAGCATGTGCTCCCATATATGCAAACTTAGTTTTACATGCTTGGGAGCTTTTGCATATATTTCCTAGTGAATTTTACAAATTCTGTAGATTATACTTTCGCTACCTGTATGATATTTTATCTTATGGTCAGGACCAGAAGAAAGTATAAATCAATTTATAGAATACCTTAATAACACAACATAATTTTTAAGATTTTACGTATGCATACAATAGTTCTGAAATAAATTATTTAAACACAGTTATAGTTACAGTTAAAATAGATCAAAGCTTTAAATCCAACATATATAGAAAGTATATGAACAGCAATATTTACACTAGTCAAGTCCCCCACCACCACCACCACCAAAAGGTGAATCTTGTGGGGGGACAAGCTGTTAGGCTGGCCTTTATGGTATCAGACTAAGATGTTTTCCTGAAGAAAATTAAAGTTTTAAAAAACATGTTTTACGATAGATGATACCCAAGGCATTTGGTTGAGAGAACTGTAAGAGAAGTTGTGGACAACAGGGCAGACATTTAAACCAATTCTGGGTATTTATTTAAATAATAAAAGCAGCAATGACAATGGTTCCATATATGGAACTGTTATGGTACTGGAATACAATAATGAATTTCACAAAAGTATATCAATTATTGAAGAGAACTGGAGCATTCTGAGATCTAACCCATCAGTTTATACAGTAGTAGGAAGCCATCCAAGAA
Organism: Protopterus annectens; assembly: GCF_019279795.1. NCBI lineage: Eukaryota > Metazoa > Chordata > Ceratodontiformes > Protopteridae > Protopterus > Protopterus annectens. Next base: position 1,214,946,538 of record NC_056746.1, read on the forward strand.
TAGTTAGTCAAGTTTCCAGGAATTTAAAGAGTCTTTTCCAAAATGGAGGAACTTACGATGAGACAATTATTTATGAAACTTCAAGGAAATGTGGAAATTGCAAACAGTGTGCATAGACAATACAGATGGATCAATCATTTATAAATGAATGTAATGTTAGGTTTATTAAAGGAAATGGCACTATGACAGGAGTTGTTTACTTGGGTAAATATAAGGCATGCCCATCATTTTACATAGAGAGAATGACTATATGAGCATAACTACAATATAAAAACTAGAATAATGCCAGTGGCCTATACAAACACTCTTGCCTATGTCTGAGGTTTGAATGTTTCATCTTTGGTATTTTGGATAAAATTATTATTAACTCTTGAGGAGGTGACTGGGAGAGCAAACTTAAACTTAAGGAACATTTTTGACACCTCAAACTTAATGCCATTGTCCCATTAGAGTTGAATGAAACCATTTCTAAAAAAATGTTTTAAAATTAAGGGCAAGCAGTTTGTAAATACATAAAGGATTTGGATATTTTAACATGTTTGTATTTTTAAATTATACTGTTTTTATAATGTTTGGACTGTATTAGTAAGTACGTCTGTTATAGATATATTTTAGCATATCTTACAACAGATGTACTATTGTATGTGGGAAGTCTGTGTGTTCTTAGAAAAAATATTAATTCATTTAAGCAATTATCTTAATTATTAGAAAATTGAATGCTTGGTCAAATTGTTGGATTATAAAAGGACTGTGGGCTACCTTTGGAATTTCTTACCTCCAAATGAACCACAAGACTGGAAACATAAAATTAGAAAAATGACAGACTTTATGACCTGTAATCCAAACCATTAGTCAAGATATTTAATTCACATAAAAAATAAAAACAGTTAACAAAAACGCTTAACATATACATTATTGATGTCTGAATCATGCCCATGGAGGGACAGAACAACTTTGAGATGGACGGTAATGAGAAGGCAAATGAATTAGGTATACTAGTCTTTAACCTCTCTAAAAACATTTTTAAATACAGATGAGCAATCAGTGTGAAAGAGGCAATTTACATTTGTGCCAGCACATACATCAGATGTCTCTAAAACCTTAGCTGAGTTTAAGTACTTTGTGAAAAACCTGAACTTGAAAATCATGTTTGGGTCAGAAACTGTAGATACTATTAGTGATATTGCAAAACATTCAGCACCTGTATTCCTTTCAATTACCACATCATTCAGGTGTTTGAGAGAGCTATAGAGCATAAAATTTATGAATTATATCTCAGACAGAAATTTGATAAGTTTTATAACCTTACTGAGAATGAATATTGAGCAATGCAACCTCTTGTTAATGATAGTATTGTGATTAAGATCGCTGATAAAGGTGGATATATTGTTTTGCTAGATAAGTGTTCTTATATAAGAAACATGGAAGATATGCTGAATAGTCAAGATTACACAAGTATTACAAAATATGACTGTGACGATGTGAGGTATTGCCATCTGTGCCAGGGAGAATACGGCAGTGCATGTGTAATATGCCAGCATAGTTAGCTGGAGTTTTGCAGATAGTTTTCAGTTATTTGACTATCACACTGACTTGTACAGATGCTTATGTTAAAAAATTATCAGCAGTGTTATTATAACTGATTAAATGTTTATGCTTAAACACGGAATTCCGGAAGGGAAGAGTATAAGTTTTGAAATTGTTCTATAATTTATAAATACTGCAATAGATCTTAGAAAAATTCTGAGTGTGTACTGTACTATAGTCAGGTGATAAAATGTAATGTCATTCTATAACCAACACTGAGAGGATGGAACTACAGAGCAACTTGTTTTGTTTTGTTTTCTTTGTAACCTGATATAAAAATCTTTGACAGTTATCACAGTCATATCAGTTCAGTTCAGTAGTTGGAAGCTTATCACCTTGCTTTGTGGAAGTAAGCATCTCACCATCTAATCTTGCCTTGCTGTATTAATTAAGTTAGCTAGGGGACAACTATTCTTTGGACAGTTAGGAAATACAGTGAGATTACTTGAGTATTATTTTTCTGCATCTGTTTAAATCTGTCCAACTGTGTTATTTTTATTTCTCATGTGAGTGAAACTCTGATGTTTATTGTACTTTGATATTTAGTATTTTCATGTTTTCTATTTTATTATTTATTATTAAATATGTTTATACCTTTCATTGTGGCTCATCTTTTAGAGAATGCTTTTAACATATTGAGAGTTCCTGTTCTTATTTTAGTGACCCCTTGGCCACTCCAAAAAGCCTGGCTGCTTTGGTTACACTCTGCCATTTATGTTAGTATTGATTTTACTCAGTATAACTGGATACCCTTGTAGGAGTTTGACAGTGGTTGACTGGTGTCAGCAAGGTTACCTTATAGTCTGGGCAGAAGGGGTACAGCTAGTAAATCTGTACCAGCCTTTCCCAGGAGTGTGTGTGTGTGTGTGTGTGTGTGTGTGTGTGTGTGTGTGTGTGTGTGTGTGTGTGTGTGTGTGTGTGTGTGTGCATGCGTGCATGCGTGCGTGTGTGTGTGTGTGGGGGGGTGTGCACATGTGAAAATCAAATACCCAGGTGTGGGTGTGTCATCTACTTGGAACTGAGACACAGTGTTCCAAGGTGACTTTTGTTTGGGATCTGGAGAGAGAGAGTCCACTCCTAGTGGAGCATGTTCCCTGTGTGCTCTTGAGAGAAACTGTGTTTGATGCAGAGAGCTGCATTTGAAAATACTGTGTAAAGCCATGACATTTTTAATCACCATCTCTCACCTGTGTCATTGGTGAGGATTGAGGGTCCTTGATTCTGGTCTTGGGTATAGACAGGCAATCAGAATAACTATGGTAGCATAATACATAACTCTTTAGAGGTACTGAATATACTTCTTACTGAGGGCAAGATAAGCATCCAGATGTTTGATTACTTCTACATAGAGAGCCTTGAGTACCCTTCACATATGGTATACCAAAAATGCATAAATCATTAATCAATCCACCTTTCAGCCCAACAGTGCTAGCTAGGGGCTGGTTAACACAGCCTATCTCCAAATTTTTGGAAAAAAAGATTAAGACAGGCTTCGATAAGATTGGTGCCATTATTGGGGATACCTCTGACTTTCTCAAACATCTACATGCATGGTCACAGTGCTATGATTTGAATGAATGTTACTTTGTAACCATTGTCGTAGGTTCTCTCTTCACCATAATACCCAACAATGTTGGTATCCAGTCAATGGAGCAATACCTCATTGGCTTCACTGAATACACCCAATCATATATCAATACTTTATGCCAGCTATGAAATATGGTTCTCACTACAGTGTTTTTCTTTTTTACCAAACATTATATAAACAGGAGAGTGGAGAAGCAATGAACACACCTATCACTAATACCTATGCCAACATAGACATGTATATTTGGGAGCAGATATTTATTTTATTCACTGATAATCTATTTCTCAGTAATATTGTATTTACCCATGATTTGTGAATGACCTGTTTTTATATGGTGTGGTAGTGCAGATCTTTTTGAAGAACTTTATCAATATATCTCAAATACTTTAGACTTCCTTAAGTTTAAGAAATGCTTTACAAGAGATAAAATTGACTTTCTCAATGTGACAATTTTTAACGTGGCTGATGGTACCTTACTGTAGGTACCATCTTGTATAAAAAGCCTGTCAAATGCAAGTCTTACTTGCATAGGAGTAGTATGCATCCACACTTTGCATTTAATAATGTGGTTAAAAGCCAGATGATGAGGGTATTTTGGCTGAACACATCTGATGCCTTAATGAACAGTCAACTAGAAGATATAGCCACAGATTTTAATGGTAGCGGTTATGATGCAAATATTGTTAATAAAATACATGATAAAGTAGTAGATCAATGTATGGCTAGAAATATACTCACAAACTCTGTCTCTAATGATACCAAGCTCAGATGCAACTTACAGTTAATAGAAATACCACTCAAGTGAAATTAATTATTAATAAGTACTGGCATATATTACATGATATATCTGAGTTGAGTTATACTATTACAAATAAGCAATTTTTTAGTTATAAGAAATGTTCAAACTTGAAACAATTGTTATGCCATAAAGAACAGAGGAAAACTTTTATGCCCTTTAAGACTGTCAAGAAATGGACTTTTAGATGTGACAATTGTGTTTAGTGGAGGTATGCTTATACTAGTGGTTCCTTTGTTCACCCTGTTAATGCACTTGATTTTGAATTATGTGCATCTGGGAATTTTAACTCTAGAAACCTTGTATATCTAGCTTTATGCAAGAAGTGTGATGCATACTACATCAGTAAAACTAACCAGAAACTTAAAGAGTGAATAGGAAGTCATATTTCTGGGTGCAAGTGACAGGTTTTCACTAATGTTCTTTATAAGCATCAGATGGATAAAGGCCACAATCATATGTTTAAATTTGGTATATTACACATCTTGCATGAATCTATATGTGGTCGGAACATCACATACATAGCTGAACTAGGTGAATTTTACTGGATTTTATGCTTAAAAGCACACATTCCACCTGGATTAAATGGCATTGTGTCTGAAACCATTGCTGAAAAAACTTCATCTGAAAATTTAAACATTGTTTCTCTAATAACTTCTAATATTTAGCAAGTTCTCATCATAATTTAAGAAAATTCACTTTTTAAATATATTATATACTGTTGTATTATTATATTTTATAACATAAAGGCTTTTCATATTTTTTCATATATTTGGATATTATGTGCCTATTAAATGTTAAGTGGTCTCTTTAAATGTCAAAGGCTTTTGAAAATGTCATGTGATTTTGAAAATGTCATGTGATTTTACATCCATCACCTGATCAATATTTTACTCTTGTGATCAGTGTTCCAGAATTTAAACTGAAGGTTTGAATTGTGATTCTAGATTTGCCTAAGGAAGCCATTTTATGGTAAAAGTTTTAACTTGCAACAATAAATATGGATTTGGATTCAACTTGTGCATGGTTTATAGTGGTTCTGTTTTGCTTTACTAACTGCCGAGATTTTCACAAAATGTTCAGATTTATGCTTCATATGTTTTATCTTTTTCTCAAGAAATATTCCCCGGGATTCATGAACCTTGCGCCAGGCGCCCGCATAGCGTCGGCATTATAAAGCCAAATATGGCCACCGAGCGATTCAGATATGAACCAATCCCACGTGCACTACCGGCGTGCGCCGGACCTGCGCCGCCCCTGGCGTAGGTATGCTAAACACACTGTGTGCGGTATTGCACCATGCAAATGAAGGCAAATAGCGATCCATGAAGTTGGGCAGGCATAGCGTAAGGGCACGGCAATGTAAACCAAAAAAAAACGGTTTACATTTACCCAAACATGACCAAGGAGTAATGGAAGGCTGTCAACGTCAGGTATCATACAGGTGCAATATGCCAATGGCGAAAGGCACCGAGAATGTCCAAAGAAAACATGCACAAACTGTAAATAATGACATAAATGTTATGTACGCAGAAACCACAGCAGAACCCCCGGATATGTGCACAGAAGGTGCAAAACAATGAAATAATATGAGAATGTCCTAAAAGTGCAGTATAATACACATCAGATGCACAGCCACCACACACCATAGTATGTATGGAAAGCCTCAACCCCAGCGCAAGGGTCGTCAAGGAGTGGCGGCAGTGTTCGGCGCCGTAACCATGTATTAGCAGTCAATGCCATGCAAATGAGGCAGATAATAGTGAATCGCAAAACCGGCGCCGGTGTAAGGATGGAGCAAACGGCGCAGCGGTAGTATACCGAGGAGTGGCCTACACGGAATACATGTCAATCGCAGAGGGGTGTGCCACTGTAGGAGGAAGCACATTGGAGGCCAGCAAACATGGGCTGTACAATGCACATCACAGCAGTAGGACCGGGGTGTGAGGAAATAGATGCGCTGAAAGTACATAATGCGCGCACAGATGCATGTGCACGAGGATGACTACGTTCCCCAACCCAGTCATGTGACGGCCTCCCCGTCAACAACCACGGATATAGGAAGGTAATGCGGAGAATATGAGGAAATGCGGAAGCAGTGTAATTGGAGCCGTAATGAGCAATCAACACCAATCAATCCAGGAAGGGCAGGCGGCAGCTGACAACTCTGCATGCAGACTCCATAAAGCGGGAAAGGGGAGGCATAGGAATGCAAAGATAGTAGGGGATGTAGTAGAAATGCAAAGAGCAAAGAACCGAAATAGCACAGCCAAGTACAGAGGTAGCATAACAGCGGCAGACAAAATGCATCATATGCCATGTGCCTGCAGGATGCACTGCAGGCAATAGTAGGTGCAACGTGCAGAAACAGTAATGTAAGATGCAAACCTAAGCCAATGCAGGCAACTGTAATGTAACACTAAAGGCAATACCGTTGCAGTTGCAATGGTAAAACACCGAAGATAATCCACAGATACGGCTGCACAGACACACCCAATGACATCACCGGGTATACAGCACAACAGTATAAAGTGTGAATGCACACAACACACAGCGCGATTTCCCAAACGCTGCACCGTAGGGTGTAAACACACGGGGAACTTTTAATATGTATATGTTGGGTGCCGCCGTGGCCGTGATGCATAGGTATGTGTCAGAGACAGGCGGAGTTGTGGAGGAGGGTGCTGACAACTACCGTAGGCCTCATAGGAGAAGGAGAGTGTTCAGACCAAGGGTGACCTACCAGGGGCTGCAAAACCTGGAGATAGTAGAGCGCTACAGGGTGGAAAGGGACACGTTACAGCAAATAGTGGATCTGTGCCGGCCACGCCTGAGAACAAGAGACAACAGAGGGGAGCCCATCCCAGTGGACACAAAGGTATGTGTGAGCTTGCGAATACTGGCTACAGGTACCTTTCAAAGGCCAACCGGGGATATAATGGGTATCTCACAGGCATCAGCATCCAGGGTACTACACCAGTTCCTGGATGCCATGTTCTGTTTATGCCCATGAGTATATAAACTTCCCCAGATCTCAGGAGGAGTTGGCTAGCAATATGCGCCACTTCCACCGCGTGGCACAATACTAGGAGGTACTGGGTGCGATACACTGTACGCACATAGAAATCAAGTCACCGCCCGGGGAGCAGGGTAGACGCTACATAAACCGCAAGGGATACCCCTCCATCAATTGCCAGGTCGTGTGCAATGCGCAGGGCATTATCATGGATGTGTGTGCTGGCAGCCCTGGAAGCTACCACAACTCCCATATCTGGCATGCCTCACAGCTGTATCAGGTATTCGCCAGGGGGGACATCACACAAGGTCACCTTGTGGGGGATGCTGGCTATGCACTTGAGCCGTGGATGATGACACCCATCAGAAATGCACACACACACATACAAGAACGCCATAATGAGGCACACGCACAAACCAGAATAATCATAGAGCGTGTGTTTGGGACGTTGAAATCACGGTTCCGGTGCTTGGATACATCCGGTGGAGCCTTGCAGTACTCTCCAGGCACATGTGCCCACATATTCATAGTATGTTGTATGCTACACAATATGATTCTGCGGAAACAGCTGCTGCAGGGACATAATGGTGTAGGGCCACCAAGCCCACCACAACTGCCAAGGCAAGCACAGGCACAGGGCGTTCAGCACCATGAACACACTGTGCCAACCCCAGTAGGTAGACGGAGGCGTACCCAATATGCCTACGCCCTGGCAAAGAGGGAACGCATAGCACATACTTTGACAGTGTAGGCCCCATGGACTGACACCTCCTTACCTGCACACACAGTGAAATGGACGCCACACAAACATGTCCGCCCGTAATGTGTACCGTAAGTGCGGACCTATGTGTGACTCCAACAAAGGCACCACCCAAACACTGCACACCCAATAGCCAGCAGAGCATGGAACGCCAACACCTCAACCGCACGCCGGTTCTACAGCAGACGGCGTAGCCGTATGCTGCCACTTTCGCCGCAAGTCGACTACATATGTACTTATGTGCATACACAGATACGGAAATAGATATCATTACACACGTAGAAATATATGTACACATACACAGATATAAAGTACAACAGGTTAATATGGAACCCAGGGATGCAAGTTTACAGATAAGTAAGACGCGAAATCCCCACATAGTAAACATAGTGAACGACAACCCGATCATCCGGGAGGGTGGGCAGAGCAGGGAACGCCAGCCATGGAAATGTCAACCTGCATCAATACATATCCGCGGGTCGGGATGATCGCCAGGCCACGGTACAGTAATGGGATATGTGCGTGTCATATCCATAGGATATGAGTGCGGAGGTACACACCGCCGCCGGCGATGCGGCCAACGTAGGTACTGTGTGCAACCGTCGGTGCGAAAGCGGCAATCATACCTGTCAAGTGTACGTCATTATGAGGAACGTACCTCATTTGGGGTCTAAAACAGTTCATGTTCCTCGAAGTTCCTCAAAGTTCCACATTGAAATAGTCTGTCACACATTCATTGTTAGGAATGTATTTAAATGAAATCCTGGTAAATAGAAATTAATCATAGTAATACATTAAAGGTTCTTCTTTGTAAGTAAATCAGCATATTTTAACCATCCTATGACCTTCTTAGCTGAAGTTGTTAGTAAGCCATTAGTATGTGTTCCACATTTTGCCCATTTGTTCCACATTATGAATGTGTGTGTTCCTTGTTTCGGAAATGGAAGGTTGAGAGCTATGGCGGCAATATGTGTATGTGTGAGGTGAGGTTGTCGTGTGTTCCGCTGTGTGTGTGTGTAATGTGTGTGCCACTGTAAAATGTGTATGTAGGTGACATGTCACAGGCGGAGTGTAATAACATGCGTAGGCATACAGTACAGGAACCATAGCCGTATGTACAGCAGTACCCACAAAGTAGTACTGACATCTCCTCAGTGGCTAGGCGTGTGGTGACGTAAAATGATGCAAAGCGGAAATGTCCCAGAATGTACCACAGGACCATAGCCAACAGGAGATGCAAAGGACGCATGTACAAACCATGACCGTATGTATGGCGGCCATATGGTAGACTCAACACGATATGTCGGCAACGTTACACAGCATCAGGCATGTACGGCGAAAATACGCATGTGCTATCCTGGCACTGATCGTGGCCACCTACGGTCCCGTAAATACCGCTGTGTGTTCCACGACCGTTAAGTAAGCAAGCGCCACACGAATAGGAGGCAACCGGTAGCATACAGGCCATCCCAAGTACAGGACCACAATCACCGTAACTATCAGTGACAAAATGCCAATGGATAGTAGGCACGGACGAACATCCGCAGATATATAACCAATGTGAAGGAGGAATACGTGCAGGAAGCAAACATGCAGGCGATACCGACACCACACGACATCAACAAAACAAACATTCCCAGAACAACAGACAGGTAACCTGCAGCTCCCCAAGCAGGGATGGAGCACACACACAAGCATATCTTGTATGTATAAATGCAAGACCCACACCTCGTACCCGTCACCCACATCCGCAGATATACCCCATCGCACATATCAAAGGGATAACAGCCAAAACCGTAGCAAAAACATACAGGCAGTCAATGACAGCGGCATACCCACAACAAGCCACGTGGGAAACACTAGCAGCAGCTGATGCATCCTTGCATCCGTTGTGTACAGGAATATAACAGCTATGTTACACATCTGAATGCACAACGCCATCGACAGACGCCGCCAGGACACGGAGACCCACATGTCGAACAGAATACCATACCCAACACACACAATCCACGGCTAACACCACAGCGAAATGTACCTGACACCACACATAGCGGATGCAGTCACACAAACATGATACAATACATACCATCCCCACGAAGGTATTGCAAATAACCAACGCCCACACAAGGAATGAACCATGGCCTAGTTCCAACGCGTAACGTACGAATGGAGGAGGATCACCGGTGATATGCGCATAAGTACACACCGAGGAACAGCTATTGGCGTGATGAACCCACATGCCTCAGGTAACGACGAATATAAGAAAGACTCCCTGGATATTCAAACCGTATGTTCATACCGAACAAATAGTGAAGACAAAACAAGGAGTATCAAGCAAGTAGTGACGAATACAGAACCAAAGGCCAGAAAGGTATGTCGAACCCACGAGATGTACTGGTGTGTAATGCATAATACGTATGACGAATCTGCACTGTATGTGAATGGTGTGTGTAAGTGAAGATACCTGTCCATCAGGCAGAGAGTGGTGAAAGGTGGTTATGTAATGCTAAGCCGCGGAGCATACCAACGACTGTGGACAACATGTGCACAGCAGTGGGACAACATGTACACACCCGGGATAACCCCAGGTTAGGCTTGCCACCTTTTCAAATGGCCAAAGTGGGACATTTTTGGGACACACATCAGATGTTACAGGCGGACACATACCCATGGTCAGTACAAAGGGTAGAACTTTACTCTTTTGCCTAAATAAAAGTGTATTCTTGTAGCAGTTTAGTTGCTTATTGTGTTTCTTGTAACATTTAGGAATTTTACATACATAAATAACTATGTTATGCAACTATTACATAAAATATGGGACATAATTATGTCCAACAATCTCAGGACATTTGCCATTTGTAATATGTTTTGTCAGGACACAACTGCCCAAAGAGGGACTGTCCCTTGCAAAGTGGGACAGGTGGTAACCCTACCCCAGGTCCGCCATAGGGATTTCAAACACAGAACAATGCCACCACCCACGCTGATGCTGGCAGTGGATATCCAACAATGAAGTGCCACAGCAGGGGATAGGACATGTATGTATAGTGTCACAGCACACATGTGTATGGGCATATACCGTCGATGTCATATGGAATGTGCGCACGACGTGCACGTATGCCTCGCAGTAGGGGTGACTATGTCAATTATGTGTAATGCAAAGTTGTCATGATGGATATGTTCAGAAATCATATACAGTATCACAGGCATAGCATGCATGATGGAGGGATGGCCTAATGTTATGTACATAAACAGGATATGTATGGCCTGCACATATGGGACAGAGTAGTAGCAGAATAGGTACCCGAAATGGAGGGAACAGCAAGTAACCGTGTCCAAACGTTCTGTAGCAGGTGAAATGTGTGCAACAATGATGTCCGGCAGGGCCGTGTGTAAACACATGTGCAATGTACACAGTAGTGTCACCCCCCCCCATGGTAGTGTCCACTGAACAGCAGAGGTGGATGTCAACTGTATGTCTATACTGTACTGCCACTGTGGTGGTACCATGGGTCTGTGTCACCCTACCAGCAAGGGAGCTATCACATGACCAGTGACACAGTGTGTCCCTGTGGGATGTGCACAGGACCTATGTCCCACAGCACGGTGTGTGTCCAGTCTGCGGAGGTCACACAGATGCCCAGGCTGGGCAATGTGGCATGTGTGCACACATGCAGGAGTGCTCCATTCACCCTGCCCACTGCAAACGCCATGTAGGAGTACTACATGCATCAGTAATGTGGAGAACATGGCCCATGGCAGAGTAGATGACACCCCTGTGTTAGTGGTATGCAGGTGAGTACAAATGTGTTTCACGACTGTCATTTGCATATGTAAACTGTCTGAGCCGGGTAGACATCACGGCATGACTATACTGTGACATGTAAAGGTGTATCCATTGTGTAAGGTACACCACACATGTGTTATGGTAACATTGCCCGCGTGTACATGTGTGTATGGCACAGGTACAAGGGCACCCAATGTATCAGCTAGACATACAGTCCAAAAATGTGTGGCCCTGCACATGTGTACCCACGCCATCATGGAATATGGCAACCACAGCACCATGTGGGGCATGTGTGTGTACAGCAACCATGTACAATGTGATATGCATGTATAGGGACAGTATCCATGTGATACACAGTGCATGACTGTCACTATGCAAAGGTGATGTGTATGCA